>NC_137604.1:8010022-8052522 GCF_963280865.1 Gymnoscopelus braueri
TACTTCTGTACTTTTACTCAAGTTCCGGACTTTTACTTGTATTTGTGGCAGTATTGATATTTACTTAAAGGGATAGTTCAACCCCAAAATGACTTTTTTTCCTGTCAATTACACACCCCATGGAGACTTGAATTCATGGCGATTTTTACGCTTTTGTCGCATTCCTGAGCCAATAATTTGATGACCGGCGGTGGCTCTGGTAGGAGACTCAACGTGTCAACTTTGAGTCTCCTACCGGCATTAGCATCTTAACGCCGGTCATCAAGTTATTGGCTCAGGAATGTGACAAAAACGAAAAAGTCTCCATGAATTCAAGGCTTCATGGGGTGTGTAATTGATAGAAAAGAAGTGATTTTTGGGGTGAACTACTCCTTTAAGTAAAACAAGTACTTTTTCCACCACTGTTCGTTCATTCAAATGTATACTTATGTACACTTTTGCAAGTTAGTCACTAGTTAGTAGGCGTGATTCCTACTGGGTTTCTTGTGTGTTATGTTATGTGATGGAGAGTGCCTGTCACAGAGCATTGCTGTTCTGTCCGAAAGTTTGTAGGCCTATGGACTTACTGGTTGTATGCTTACAATTACAATGCATTTAGCACGTTTATACTTTATTGTCTCCGAGATTATGTTTTACCCCCTGTCTGTCTGTCCGTCCGTCCGTCCGTCCGTGTGTCCGTGTGTGTGTGTGGGTGTCCGTCCGTCCTTCTGAACAGCTAATCTCCCGCACTGTTGCCTTGATCGCAGCGAAACTGTGCACACACACTACCTGGATGCCAATTCAGAACTTCTGCCCCACATTTTTCACATGGGCCTGTTATAGCGCCACCAGGAGGTTGCTTTTTGCAAAACAATTTATTTGACAGTACTCCTGTTGTCCAAACGTCACGCAAATCGGTACACAGTATTTCTATAGTCATTAAACCAAACAGGTCATTCAGATTTTTCATATTCCATCTTGATTGGCTAAGAATGGCTTCCAAAGTTTGCAGGAGTTCTCCGTTTTGAACAAAATGCCTCAAATCATGAACACAGCATGCAATTTCCGTGAAATTTTGCATCTACATTTCCACTAGGTCGAGGAAGAAATGCCACTTATTCCGCTGATTCGTGTTTTTACCTATAACTGCACCGATCTGTGTAAAATGTGCTTGCTTGCTTTCCCTAGAGGCCAAGGAACAAACCTTTGCCCTGCATTTTTCACATCTGCCCTTTATAGTGCGTGCCAACGTGTCGTCACCACGGGGGGGCATGGGTGGCATAGTAGCTTGCCCCTCCACATACTTGTGGGGGGCAATGTTAAGTCAACCTGTTTATACCCCCCAAAGATGTCCGCGCTACCAAATGACACTTGTTGACGCCCCCTTCAGGATTTTTTGGTACGCACTATAGCGCCACCAGGAGGCCGACTTATGTAAAACAATTTTTTTGATATCAAGCCTTCAGATTTTATCAAAATTTCACGCAAATCGGTACACATGATGTCTATAGTCATGTGATTAAAACGGATCTCTTTGATTTTTCATATTCCATCCTGATTGAATAGATTGAATTCTAAAGTTTGCAGGAGTGGCCCGTCTTGAACAAAATGCTGCAAATCATAAACCCAGCGTCCGATTGCGGTGAAACTTTGCACACACATTCACACTACGTTGAGGAACAAATGCCACCCATTGCCCTATTATATCGCCACCAGGAGGCCTTTTTTTATATTACTCATACAAATGTTGTCCAAATATCATGCAAATCGGTACATATTATCTCTATAGTCAAGTGATCAAGATGGTTCCGTTCGATTTTTCATATTCCATGCTGATTGGCGAATTCCGAACATTGCTGGCCCACAATAACCTACCTGACCTGGGGGAGACCTGTGCTCCGAGGAACACTTTTTCTAGTTTTCACATAAATTAAAAAGCACCTTTGCTGCTAATATGAGTTATATTGTATATTTGACATATCGCCACCTTCTTAAAATAATGGCAACATTTTTCAAGTTTTTCAGAAAACAGAGAAAACTGAAAATGTCTTTCACACAAAAGTTTATAACAATATAAATAACGATGGCTGTCAATTATGTAACTCTAGATGTGAGGGCCGCTACGCGGCCCTCACATCTAGAGTTTGGGCCGATACGCGGCTCTCACACCGATGTGGCAGTGCCAATCCGACCAATATTTCAGAGTTATTTGAGTGTCGGGGGCTTTGTCACAGCAGTACACGTGGTACCTGTCTGCCTGTGTCCCTTTTGTGGCCATATATGGAGATCTCTGTATGTGTCAGCATTATGGAAGGCGAGCGGAAGCAAGCACAGTCCTTGTCCCTTATTGGCATGCCCATCTACGGGCATAGCAGTCGGATCTATGGCTCTGGACAACCGGATATGCCTATATATGGGCATATCGGGTCTGTTTATGGTTCTGTCTGAGTCTTAGTGATATGGGCGTATGTGGTTTGTTTATGGTTATGTGAGAGTAATGTGGCCGTGGTCCGCCTGGCCGCCTTCCCATTAGCCAATTGTAATATAGGATGTGTAGAAATTAGTGGTGTGGAAATTGATCGATGCTACGATGCATCGTGATGCGGCTGTGCGCGATTCTGCATCGATGCGTTAACGTGACATAATCGATTATAGCCGATATGTTTGTTGTTGATTTTCCTCTGAAGCAACGTTGTATTCAACTGTCTGTGGTGATGCGCTAGGGCCGTGCAGAGGGCACTGAAGGGGCAGGTGCTCAAAGTTGACAAAAGGGCACATCTGTGCGCCAGATGGGGTGGTCTTTTTGTGGGGGTCCCTCGTGCCATTTCACACCACAAATGTTTCACACATCCAATGTACTAACATTGGATGTCTTATGCTAAGATGTTCCACAATAATTTGGCCCATGTCATTACTGCGATTACCTCCCTCTCCTCTGCCTCCTGCATCATATACACTCTCAGTAACTTCAGTGTTAATTTAACTCTGAGTCAGAGTTAAATGAACAAAAAAAAACTCAGTGAGAAGTGCCCTTCTCAGCTGTGGATCTGGCCGATCCACACGGTCACGACTCTTTTCTGTTCTGGCCCCACAGTGGTGGAATGAACTTCCCACTGATGTTAGGACAGCAGAGTCACTGCCCATATTTCGCCGCAGGCTGAAAACCCACCTCTTCAGGAAACACTACCCTTCCTCTCTGCCTGACCTGCTTGTTGCTAACTAGTTGTACGAACGCTTGTTTTCTATTGTTGTATTGTTTATTGGATCTTGTTTAGTCGATACACTTATATGTTTTAGCTCATGCTCATTTGATTTAGCTATTTTGTCTCATCTGTTTAAGGAAATAGGTAGCTGATATATTGCACTTTTACCTTAGCGCTAGGTATACTCTTGGTTGCTTGTTTTTTGCAGAAAATGCACTAAAGACTTCTGGTGATTAGTAGTTTTTGTTCCCTACCTATGTTGAATACACTTATTGTAAGTCGCTTTGGATAAAAGCGTCTGCTAAATGACTGTAATGTAATGTAATGTAATGATGACATGCCTGTCTAAGACAAGTCCCTAAGTATTAGAACATTCTTATAACTATATCTGTAGGCTATATTATTTTCTATTTCATTTTCTTGCTTAATATTTTATTTTGTTTATTATATCATTTATATGTAGAACAATATGTGGTACAAGTTCCAACAACATATTGCTGCTTGTATCTTTATAAGTCAGTAACAAGTAAAGCTTCTTGAATCTTGAATTCAGCACAAGTCTAATGTTGTTGTAATTCACTGCAGAAGGATTTATGTTTTGTTATTGAAAACTGAACATTCTCACAATAGGTAGGCTAGTCCTTTACCATTTATTTGTAATTTAATTTAATGTTAAGACATTTATGCTTGAATGACAATGCCTCCGCGTTCTCCCCCAGTGCGGGTGGTAGAGAGCCGAGCGGGGCCCGTAGAGCTACTGCTGGTGCGATTGCTGGTGTAGGTTTAGGCGATGGTGGTACAGGTTTAGGCGTCCTCGCGTCGAAAATACGTTTGCTGTGGACAAACCTTTTTTTCCCCGCCGGTGCCATTGCTGTGTCTCAAGAATCAAAATTGAATCAAGAATGAGGCCGGGACCTTGTTGTGTGTGTGTGGTGTTTATATTGTGTGTATGTCATGACGTAGCAAACCGGTTCTGTACATGGGGGAGACGGACAGACACCTAATCACACCGAGGATGTAGAGAGAGAATAGATGTGTATTAAGCTGTCTGTCGGCCTTTAGTCTATAGGGGAGATATTCATAGTAAATACAGGTACACAAAAAGCTGCCTGGCTGAGGGAAGGCACAGTTTAAGGTAAGGCTCAGGCCTCACTGTGCGTGCCTACAGTAGATCCACGCCTGACCTGACCTACCAGATGTTGCCTATTATAAAGCCATATTCCATTATAATGTATGTGAAGTCCATTTGTTTAGGCAATTCACAGTCAATGGCAAGCAATAGTGTCAGCTGTAACTAGAGCTGATGATTTTCCATTATATCTTTAACACATTGCCTGCCAAGGACGTAAATATACGTCCTTTAAAATAAATTGCGCTCTAACGCAAATTAGGAATGATCTCGACTCTGAGAGAAGGAATGGACGGATGTGACGTCATCCCAAAAAATATCCCTTCCGTCCACTCTTATCTGCTCACTCCTGTCTGCCTCTACACATCTAGCGCGACGCGTATATGTGACTGCTGCTAGAAAAAAAGTGCCTCATGTCGCCAGTTGTAAAACAGTAGAAAACCGCAAAATAGATTTTTTTTTGTTGTGTTTTTCCATATTAACACAGTTCGAATGTTGAGGAAGGTTTTAATTCCAACAGATATCCGTTTTAAAGTCATTAAATGGTTCAATTTGTATGTAAAAGTAGGCTGCTCTTGTGCGAGTTTGTGTGTGTTTAGGGGGGTGGAGAGTTGCTTGCCCGAGATTTGCATAGTGGTTTCGATTGGTCTTAGCTAGGCATTGTACTCTGGTTTCACTCTCTGAGCACATCCTGTCTTCACACGATGTGTCAGTGTTGCCAGGTATTTTTATAATAAGTTAGCCCCCAAGATTTTATTTGAAAAAAGCAGATCTACAAGCTCAGAACGCGTCGCTCGCGATGCAACGCGTTGTGAGCTTGTCGATCTGCTATTTTCAAATAGCCGATGTATACAGTAGGTTTAAAGTGCTCATGTGGCCATAGTCGCTTCTTTTGGGCTCGTTTTCCTAGACCTGGTTGCTTATTTCTCTCACGGAATCTGGCAACACTGGTCATGACACCGTGGTGTACTGGGTTTGGTGATGTTCTATATTGTCTGAATCAGCTTTGTTAGTGTTAGCGTTTACGTGCTAAAAGAGTGACTTAGAGAGCTGTTTCACTGTACAATGTAAGTCAATAAGGAGCATATTTTGAATTATCAATTTCTAATCAATGGAGCAATTCTTTTTTAAATTCTTGTCCACCTTAGTAACTTACATCATGGCAAGGTTACGAAGCAACCCAAACCTCTACCGAAGTGGTCTTGCCCTATAAATGTAGGATAGGATAAGTGGATCAAATTACTTAAGTTACGCAAATTAAAATTCCATAAGTCACATTGTGTTTGACTTACCAAAATAATAAAATGGCCTACAGTAGGTCACACACATACAGTAGGCCATTATATTACTGCGGCGGGAACAGGCAATTTTACCCAAGGTGGCCAGTGTCATGGAGAGATCATTTAGGTAAACCATTATTTTAAGAAGATATTGCAAAATGTCAATAAACATGTGAGATCCACACTGTTTTAACTGAGGGTTTCCTTTGTGTTTCTGATAACAGGACTGATGACGTGTGTGTGTGTGTGTGTGTGTGTGTGTGTGTGTGTGTGTGTGTGTGTGTGTGTGTGTGTGTGTGTGCGTGTGCGTGCGTGCGTTTTATTGATTTGTACAGAGACACAACCTCCATAAAGTTCCCATCAGAAGAGCAACCAGCAGATGTTTGAGGTCTGGGTCTGAACTCCAATCAGCAAAGCCATAGAACACAACACACATCACACAGAAGATAACGGATGTGCATCCAGACAGATATAAGACTGATAGAACCAGAAACACACGTTAAACAATATGTTTATTTCAGCATAACTTCGATATTTTGTCAACATAATCTGAAATATGTATGGACAAAATGTCATTCATCATTTGACATCACAGTAACATTAGTCTAGCCAATGGACTCTGGTTAGTATAGGCTACAGAATACAGCGACATGGCGTGTACAAGTCAGTCAGCTGTGGAATACATCAAGAACGCCAGAACCGGCCTGGTGGGGGGGCTACAGAATCTTTCTATTATCGTGGAGAATCTGTATCAGCGAAAAGTGTTCTCTGAGGAGGCGGTCAGTAAAATAAACTCAGAGAGAGATGACTTTGATAAAACAAGGACAATACTGGACTTGGTCACAAACAAAGGAGAGAAAGCCTGCTATGAATTACTAAAGGTCATTGACTTAACTAGGAAGAGGACCTTAAAGGGACCACTCCATGTATCTGAAAATGTAGACTCAACATCCACTCAGAAGAGCCGTTTGGACCTACACCATTGGATCAGCTGCTTTTCTTTCAAAGATGATGTGGAAATGGATATCAACTATTCTAAAGGTATTGTATATGAAGGAAACATTGAAAAATACTGTTATTCAACATTTATATCCTGATTACTTCTTGCATTGTGAAGAGTGGGTAGAGTGTTAAAATGTGTTAAAATGTGAACCCATAATCTGTTCAACAATGCTGCCCGTAGGTTTTCAGACAGTTTACAGATTTATCCACTTCATTTTCATTTTAGGTCCAAGACCATGCCACAGATACCAGGAAAAGTTAAAGTCCAAAGCTCTTAAGCTATCAGAAGATGTGTGGAAAGAAAGTACAAAGATTCTAAACATACCAAAGGATAGTCTGTCTTACACTCCACTAGTATTAGATACACATGAAAATGAAAAAACACCATATAAAACTAAAATATTATTCAAGAGCAAAAAATGCAAGAAACCTCGCTCCAAAAAAATGAAGACCTACATTCCTGAGGATAAACAGGAACCGTCTGTAGATTACTTACTCAAAACACATGAGAAGAACATTCTCCTGGTTGGTAAGCCTGGAGTTGGAAAGACAACAACTGCACATCAAATTATGAACATCTGGGGAGGAAGAGACAACAAGGTCCTAGATTATATGTTCTATTTTGATATGAGAGAAATCACAAATCCCACAAGTTTGGAGGATCTTCTCTTCAATACATTTATTGAACCAGATGAAGAAAAAGAAGAGGTCTTGGAGGACATGAAGAGGAATTCTGAAAATGTTACTATCATTTTTGATGGACTCACAGATCTCAATTCCTCAGTGATAGAGAAACTTGTTAAGAGGGACCTGCTACCTGATGCAAAGATTGTGATCACATGCAGACCAGAGGTTGAATCAGAAGACTTCCTCTCAGACTGGGCTTCTCTCAGAGTGGAGGTGAAAGGCTTCAGCACAAGGTCCATCAGAGCGTACTTAGCTAACATGTTGAACCCTGAGCAGTTGAGCAACGTTGAGAACAACCTGGAGTTGTTCAGTCTTTGCCATGTCCCAGTATATGCATTGATGGTGGTTGCATGCTTTTCTTTTACAAACTCTATGGCTCCTCAAGAATCATGCACAGTATCTGAAATATACATCAACATTCTTCGTTGTTGCATTCAAAAGCACAGTGGCAAGGCAATACCAAAACGTGAACTAGACAACTATATCAGAGACTACAGCAAAGCAATATTTGATTTGGCAATGGATGCTTTTCAGGCAACTCAAAGGAAATCAGTAGACTTGACAGAACTGTCTTGTAAAGAAAGCTGTGTCCTTTCAGCCTTCCTGAAGACATTTTATGTTAACAGTGCACCTACAGTATGGAAACCCCACTCTGCGTTTCTCCACTATACCATGCAGGAGTTTTTTGCAGGGTTGTGGTTTTTGAAGAATCCTGACAAAATAACTGATCTTCTGCATCAGTGCTGCAATGAAGAGAAGAAACACATGAAGCATGTGATCCCATTCGTGTGTGGTTTGTTTATTGAGAAAAATCTTGACATGTTGGAATGTCTGGCTCCAGATCAGCAGGTGAAGGACAGATCCAAGTCTTTCATCAGAGACGTGGTAACCACATTTCTCCCGTCTCCACTGAACCAAGATCACAGTGACACTGATGACAGCAACATTCTATTCTTATGCCAATGCTTGTATGAATCTCAGTCCACTGAGGCTTGTCTTGACTTTCTGGACAAACTGGATTATTGCCTTGATTTGAGCGAAGAGAATCTTGACCCTCACCATTACTGTGCTGTGTCTTATGTAATCAGTCAGTCCCAAAAGAGAAAAATAAAGCTACAACTTGAGGACACTGTATCAGAACAAGGACTGAGATTAATACTTGGCTGTCTGAAAAATGTCCATTTGGATGGGTGAGCATGTATTTTGATTTTCACTCTATATGGTCTACAGATTATCTAATTAGGTACCGGTAGTTACCATAGCACTCATAGTACACATTTGTCAATGCTGTATTTAATAAACAAAATTGTATGAGATGATTAATAATTTTACTCCAATGGGATTAAGTAAGCTCTTAAGTCTACCAACTTGTAGAGAACCCTAGTACAGTGTTTATCATGAAGCAACAAAGATGGACATCCTGTAATGTTACAACATGTCTAGTTACCTGTATATTGAGCTCAATATACAGATATACCTGTGTATAGTGAGACCTTCCCCGGGTATACCTGGGGAAGGTCTCACTTCAGCAAAACCTTTTCTTCCAGGCGTGACACCTTGCAAAGCCAGCTCTGGAAGGCTTTACTCCTCAGTGAGGAGGAGATGGACTACAGAGGTTTACTTGTCCTTGGTGGAAATGAGTTGCACCTCCCAGTCTGCTGTGGTAAAAGACAAGTGTTTGAAAGAGCAGTAGAGGTCATGCAGAACAGTCCAGAGAGGGTTAACCTCTGCCTCCTCTGGGACAGGAAAACAAGTGCCTGTCAAGATCTGAGACGGAGCCTGTTGGAGTCTCTGCCTCATATCAGAAAACTCTGGTATGTTATTTAGTGCCATGTAAATACTTTATTCTTTTTTCATAGGATTCCAAATTAAAGGTGGTGTAAGTGATGTGTGAGTGTTTTTTTTTCATCACTTCCAATTTCACTTGTTTATCCTGTATCCTGTGTGAGATCCTTATTGGGTCAAATTGGTATCCCAACGTGACAATGTATTTTCTTTTTACCAAAGAGCTGGAGAGACGGGGAGACCTAGGTTATTGAACACTCCAGAAGAATTATAGAACTATTTAAGACGCACACAAAATGTTTCTTACACTACCTTTAAATTGAACAACATACCTTCTGTGGCTTGAATTGCTGACCTTTTAAACAGTTGTGTTTTTAGAAGATTGTCATGAAATACATTTCTTGTTTTCAGTCACACTAGAAAGTTCTATTAATGTGTTATGTGACCAATGTTTGTTTGAATACTGCAATTAAGTTTCAGAGACACATCCGGAGTTGCAGACTCAGAGGTTCAGGAGGAATTACCTGGATTACTGGAGGGGGAGGAAAAGAAGCTGTTACTAGACTTGTGCCTGGATGCAGCAATTCATAAGAGGGAAGTATTTCAGAGTTCAGTGAATACACTCCTCACATTGTTCTCTGTTTACACGGTGAGATACGACTTCCTGCTTGATCTTTACATACATGTCAGCAGTAAAGGATATACTGAGATTCTTCCCATTCTGAAGCCACTTTGCCCATCAGCATCATGGTGTGACTTCCTCCTAGACCTGTGCTCCCATGTCAAAGACTATGAGAATCAAACACACAAGAGTGTTCTTTCAGCATTACAACCAGTTTACCAGTCAGCTCCTACAGTCTGGTCCATAGACCTCTCAGAGAGAAAGGTTTCCCTCCTCCTAGAGGTGCTGAAACTCCAACCGGAGAAGAAACCAGTAGAGCTGAGAGGCTGGTCAGATGAAGAGAGTGAAGTGAAGATGTTCCTTCAATGTCTGCCGTACATCTCAAAGCTCAGGTAAATGGGACTATGATGTATGCATAATCCTTTAAATACTATTTAAATACCACATTACATTTACAATATTTAATATAAGACATTCAATTAAAAATAATAGTTCTATACAGTGCTGTCTTTCTAAGAAATTAATAATTTGCTCACTGAGAGAAGCTAAAACACTATTTTCTAAGAGCATAAGTAATATTCATGCACTTGTGCAGATGTATGCAGCATGCCAATAATATGTTGTCATGTTGTTTACATTGATTAATGAATGTGTTGTTTCATAATCTACAGGTTTACTTCTCAGAATCAAACAGGACACCGATTTCTGATGAATCTTTGTGTGCAAGCAGCTCTCCATGAGAGGTTGAACACACACACAATAGAGGAAGTGTTTTCACTGTCTGAATATTGGCATCACAAATGGGACTTCCTCCTAGACCTGTACTCCCATGTCAAAGACTCTGAGACTCAAACAGTCAGAAGAGTTTGTCCAGCATTACAACCAGTTTACCAGTCAGCTCCTACAGTCTGGTCCATAGACCTCTCAGAGAGAAAGGTCTCCCTCCTCCTAGAGGTGCTGCAAGTCCAACCAGAGAAGAAACCAGTAGAGCTGAGAGGCTGGTCAGATGAAGAGAGTGAAGTGAGGATCTTCCTTCAGTGTCTACCCTACATCTCACAACTCGGGTAATTGGGATTATGTGTATTTCATGATTTCATCTCATTATTACATTTAAAATGTCAGTAATTAATTTCTATTTACAGAAGATATGAAATACATTAGGAATAGTAGTTATTGACAGTACTGTCTTTTTAAAAATGAATTCCGAGCTTATTGAAAGCAGCTAAAACACCCTTTTCTAAAAGCACAAGTATTCATTTTATTTTAATATATCAGCTTGTAGCTAACAATATGTTGGCATGTTTTTTTGTTGATTATTGAATGTGCTATTTTTCATAATCTACAGGTTTACTTCTCAGAATCAAACAGGACACAGATTTCTGATGAATCTGTGTGTGCAAGCAGCTCTCCATGAGAGGTTAAACACACAAACAATAGAGGAAGTGTTTTCACTCTCTGAATATTGGCATCACAAATGGGACTTCCTTCTAGACCTATACTCCCATGTCAAAAACTATGAGACTCAAACAGGCAGAAGTGTTCTTCCAGCACTACAACCAGTTTACCAGTCAGCTCCTACAGTCTGGTCCATAGACCTCTCAGAGAGAAAGGTCTCCCTCCTCCTAGAGGTGATGAAACTCCAACCAGAGAAGAAACCAGTAGAGCTGAGAGGCTGGTCAGATGAAGAGAGTGAAGTGAAGATCTTCCTTCAGTGTCTACCCTACATCTCTAAACTCAGGTAACTAGGATTATGTATATTTTATAATTTGATCTCATTGTTAAATTCAAAATTTCCGTAAATCATTTCTATTTACTGAAGATATTTATTCAATTAGGAATAATAGTGATATACAGTGCTGTCTTTCTAAAAATGAATGCCGAGCTTATAGAAAGCAGCTAAAACACCCTTTTCTAAAAGCAAAAGTATTAGTTTTATTTTAATATATCAGCATGTAGCTAACAATATGTTGACATGTTTTTAATGTTGCTTATTGAATATCCTATTTTTCATAATCTACAGGTTTACTTCTCAGAATCAAACAGGACACAGATTTCTGATGAATCTGTGTGTGCAAGCAGCTCTACATGAGAGGTTAAACACACAAACAATAGAAGAAGTGTTTTCACTGTCTGAATATTGGCATCACAAATGTGACTTCCTTCTAGACCTGTACTCGCATGTCAAAGACTATGAGACTCAAACAGGCAGAAGTGTTCTTCCAGCATTACAACCAGTTTACCAGTCAGTTCCTACAGTCTGGTCCATAGACCTCTCAAAGAGAAAGGTCTCCCTCCTCCTAGAGGTGCTGAAAGTCCAACCAGAGAAGAAACCAGTAGAGGTAAGAGGCTGGTCAGATGAAGAGAGTGAAGTGAGGATCTTCCTTCAGTGTCTACCCTACATCTCACAACTCAGGTTATGACAATTTCTCATTGAATATTTTGTTTACATATTAAAGCTATCTTCTTAGCTTATTTGAAGATAATAATGTATGATTTAAGCACTCTTTCATATTTAACCACTTTCAACCTGGTGTCCCTATTTGGTCCGGTCATTATACAGTAGGCTAAAAATAGAGAAGGTATCAGATCTATAAGATCACAACACAGTCACAAAGCTGTTTATTATGATTTCTGCCAAAGGCTGTGGGATTGGTACACAGTAAAATCCTGAGTGTTAATTTAACTCAGAGAGTGTACAATTTAACCAATGGACCCTTGGGTTACATGTGTACACTCTCATAGTTATATATGGATAAATGAACACTGAGGATCTTACTGTGTAGTCGTGGTCAGCACTGTGTGCACCCCTGGATATGGACTAGTAAAGAATTATAATACAAAGAGAGAGAGTTTTCTTTCTTAATACAAAGAGCTGTGCAGCATATCCAGGATAGAAGCAAAGTGCAGAGAGAACAACAGAAACTATATGCTATAACTATATGCAATATATCAGTGGTTCACAACCTTTTTTACCTTGGAGCCCCCCTTCTGACAAAGCTGAGACCCCCCACATATGCGTGAGCACACACGCACGCACTCACGCACGCACGCACGCACACACAAACTTGTTTTTGGTCATTTTAACCATTTAAGGCCTACACTCATATGAAAAAATCACACCCAGTGTGAGTAAGCGGTGCCTACTCTGTTTGATGAGTGTGTGCTGTCATTCAGTTGGTACAAATCTATTTGATATGTGGGCGCTGGCATTCAGACTGGTATTGAGGCGGTACTAAAATAGTATTTGTACATTTTAAAGTATCATTTTTTAAGTATTTTTACTCATTTGAAGTACTACTGAGTATTTTTAATTAATTTAAGTACTCTTGTGTATTGTTACTTAATTTACTTGAAAGTATTTTTAATCACTTTATTAACTTTTAATAATTTTAACTAATTTTTACAACTTTTAAGTATTTTTACTGTTTTTATCAACTTTTAAGTATCTTTACTCATTTTGAGTACTATTTACTCAATTTAAGTACTCTGAAGTATTTTTACTCAAGGTATTTACTTTCAAATATTTATACTCACTTTTTTTACTTTTATTAATTTTTATTCACATTGTAGAGTGGTCGTTTTTGTGTGTGTGTGTGTGTGTGTGTGTGTGTGTGTGTGTGTGTGTGTGTGTGTGTGTGTGTGTTTGTGTGTGCACTTGCGGGCCAGTCTGTGTGTGTGTGTTGTGTGTGTGTGCATGTCTTTAAGTGGCGCATGTGTTGCAAAGGTGCGCCTCGCAGGACCGTGTGTGTGTGTGTGTGTGTGTGTGTGTGTGTGTGTGCGTGTGCGCGCACGTGTGCAGTGCTGGCTTGTTTGTGTGAATGTGTTGAAGTGGCGCATGTGTTACATCTTTGCCGTCCACAAACATACGGACGGACGGAAGGACGGACATACATACATACACACATGGTCAAATGTAGAGCGGTTGGCACCGCTAAAAAAGAAAAATTGTTGATCTACAGGCTCACATCATGTTGCTATGCAACACGTTGTGAGGTTGTAGATCTGCTATGTTTGCTTTTATTTTTCTTTTGCTACTTTTTGAGAGATGTATGAGATAGTTAAAACATTCAGATCTACAAGCTCACAACACAGTTGCAGAGCTGTTTATTAGGATTTTTGCCACAGGCTTTCTGATCTGTACACTGTAAAATCCGGAGTAATAATTTAACTCAGAGAGTGTATACGGGTCCATGTGGTTACATTTGTACACTGACAGTACAAATGGATACATTAACACTGAGGACTTTACTGTGTAGTCACGGTCACAGTCCCAAGTGTGCACGTGTGTACCCTGGATATGGACTAGTTTGTTGACTAGTGTCAGTGTAACCATTGTCCTATGAAAAGATCACAACACTGCAGTTCTGATAACAATGATGTTAACACACAACTCAGCAGTCATTCATGTTTACACACATAGTATCATACAGAGAACATTTATTCTCTGATTGTATTCTTACTTATGATTGGTTGTATCATAGCAGTGTTTCCCAAAGAATGGGTCGGGAACCATTTTTGGGTCACAGACCCATTTTTATGGGTTGTGAAAAAAAAGTTTTTTTGCATTTCTTTTAATTATTTAAAATAATAATAATAATACGATTTTTGACAACCATGCAGTCTCATGCAAAGGTTAAAATATAATTTAGATAGCATGTTATTCAGACAGATGCCAGGTTAATGTGTTGACCTGGCATCCTATTAATAGTTTGTATAGTTTCAATATACAGAATATTTATTTTGTGATATTATACTGTTTAGACTGATACTAGTGGTTCTCAAACTACTAAATGACCAAATGACCCCCAAATTGATGTGTATTTAGCCGCAGACCCCCATCTGAAAAGGTTTTGCCAGGGACCCCAGAAGAGAAGATTTATGTAAAAAAAACAAAAAGAATCTAAATTCCAAACATTTTTGATATTTTGAAAAAAAAAACTAGCACATGCACAAACTCACAGCGCAGGACGAAGTGACGCGGTGTGAGCTTGTAGATCTTCTATTTTTGAATAGCCAACATTTAAATGGATAAAGTGGTTAAATGAGTGTGATGCTATATTACTAATTTTGCTGAGGACCCCCTGGAACCCCCCATTAGGACCCTTTGAGAACCACTGCTCTATACATTTGATATATTTACCTTGCTTACTGTAAGTCACTCTGGATAAAGATAGTCTGATAAATAACCAAATTATAAAGAATTATAATACAAGTAGAGAGAGTTTTCTTTCTTAACCCATTAAGACCGGGAACTGTGTAATTTTCGATTTTTTAGCTATAACCATTATAATTATCTTTGGGCTATTCAAAAATAGCAGATATACAAGCTCATAGTGCCGCACCGTGTCGCACTATGAGCTTGTAGATCAGTTATTTTTTGGAAAAATCGTTAAAATAGGTGCAAATTTTAATTTTTTTTAAATTGATCATTTGTAACTTAAATCTTTGCTTCTGGGTGATTCTACAAATGTCTTTTAAATCCTAACAGTTCTCAAACTTTTTCATGTCAAGGGCCCCCAAGATTATATGTATTTGGCCGTGGACCCCCATATCATTGTTCCAGGGACCCCCAGAAGCAGAGATCGGAGTTAAACATTTTCGCTTTAAAACATATATATATATATATATATATATATATATTCAAATTTGCTAAAATGTTCACAATAGTTCAAAAAAATAGCCAAATAAATATAAAATGACACAAGATGCGTTCCCGGTCTTAATGGGTTAATACAAAGCGCTGGGCAGCATATCCAGGATAGAAGCAAAGTGCAGAGAGAACAACAGAAACTATATGCTATAACTATATGCAATATATTAGTGGTTCACAACCTTTTTTACCTTGGAGCCCCCCTTCTTACATCTGACAACACACACACAAACACACACACACACACACACACACACACACACACACACACACACACACACACACACACACACACACACACACACACACACACATACACACACACCTCTTCCCTGCAGCAGTGTGATGGCCTGCTGTAGCGCAGCATGAACCGGCGGGCAGAGCTGACCGTTTACCTGGGCTGACAGACGCAGGGCAGCCTGTGTCCCCGGGCTGACAGACGCAGGGCCGCCTTACACACACACACACACACTCACACACACACACACGCACACACGCACACACGCACACACGCTTACTTGTGTTTTTTTTTGTCATTTTAACCATTTAAGGCCTATACTCATATGACAAAAAGCTAAAATAGTGGATCTACAAACTCACATCACGTTGTGATGAAACATGTAGATCTGCTATTTTTAAATTTTATTTTTCTTTTGTTACTTTTTGAAACATTTAATTTAATAATGTCATTAGTGTGCTCTACAATGATGTTACATGTGTGAGTTAGTTATGATTTTGTGCAACATGTTAATGCGTCGCATCGCAACGCATTGGGAGCTTGTAGATTAAAAAAAAAACATTTATTTTAACAATCTGATGGATATAGTGTCCATATTTTTTTGGATCTGTTTATGATGCAGAGAATAATATTTCATGTTGGTTTTCATTTGAACAGTTGCTTTGTTCTTGGTCCAGCACCAACCACGTTCCTGCGGAAACTCATCTGTGAAGCAGCAGAACAGGAAGAAGAAACAGGAGAGAAGATTCTGGATTTGTTGTCTTCTGTGTGTAATTACAAAACATTCCTCATTGACCGGGTTCACAACAGGAAGGATAAAAGTGATGTACTACTGAACCTATACTCCTATGTGAAGAACTATGAGACTCAAACAGGCAGAAGTGTTCTTCCAGCATTACAACCAGTTTACCAGTCAGTTCCTACAGTCTGGTCCATAGACCTCTCAGAGAGAAAGGTCTCCCTCCTCCTAGAGGTGCTGAAACTCCAACCAGAGAAGAAACCAGTAGAGCTGAGAGGCTGGTCAGATGAAGAGAGTGAAGTGAAGATCTTCCTTCAGTGTCTACCCTACATCTCACAACTCAGGTTACTGTTTTCTTCTTTCATTGAATATTTTGTTTACATATGAAAGCTATCTTGTTAGCTTATTTGAAGATAATTAGGTATGATTTAAGTGCTCTTATTACATATTTAACCACTTTCAACCTGGTGTCCCTATTTGGTCCGGTCATTATACAGTAGGCGAAAAATAGAGAAGGTATCAGATCTATAAGCTCACAACACAGTCACAAAGCTGTTTATTATGATTTCTGCCACAGGCTTTGGGATTGGTACACAGTAAAATCCTGAGTGTTATTTAGCTCAGAGAGTGTACAAATGTAACCAAAAGGACCCTTGGGTTACATGTGTACACTCTCATAGTTATAAATAGATAAATGAACACTGAGGAATTGGAATTGTTGTCTTCCAATTCCTAGAAGCAAAGTGCAGAGAGAACAACAGAAACTATATGCTATAACCAGTGATGAGCTGTGGATTTTTTAACTAGGGGGGCTATATTTTCTGACGTCACGTGTACGCGCACGTGCACGCATGTGCACATAGCCAATCAGCTCAGTGCTAGTTGAAATACTGTATTCAACATGTGATTTTTAATGTAATTATATCTTATTATTTAGTTGCATTGTTAATTTGTTGTTTTTATTTTTGTTTCAATTAATCAATTATTTTATTTTCCTTTTAGTTTTATATAAAAGCCCTTTACATAGACTCACCCACACATAAGTACTTAAAATAATCAGACAACTTGTCTTTGTCTTGTCTCAGAGAACTGGGTCCTCTTCTAAGCGATCCCCTTCACACTCTACAGTGCAGAGACTGTTGTCTCTCATTGTGAGAGGAATGTAACACATTCAATTCAAGTCCATGGCTTTTTTCGAGTAGCCTAATGTTAAGCAAAGCAGCCAGGTAGACGCTATTGAGAACGGCTCGCCGCTGATGGCGCGAACCTTGAGAGGCTATTGTTTAAACTTTAAGGTGTTAAGACCGCAGCTGACGGTGCGTGCTCGCGCGTGCATGTGGAGCTCCCAGCCCCCCAGCCAGCGCCAGAACTAAGGGGTCACCCCCTACAGCTCATCCCTGGCTATAACTATATGCAAAATATCAGTGGTTTTTTACCTTGGAGACCCCCTTCTGACAAAGCTGAGACCCCAGCGCAAGCAAGCACGCACGCACGCACGCACGCACGCACGCACGCACGCACGCACGCACGCACGCACCGCACGCACGCACGCACGCACGCACGCACGCACGCACGCACGCACGCACGCACGCACGCACACAGACAACAGACAAACACACACACACACACACACACACACACACACACACACACACAAACTTGTTTTTTGTCATTTTAACCATTTAAGGCCTATACTCATATGAAAAAAGCAAAAATAGCGGATCTACAGGCTCACATCACGTTGCTATGCAACACGTTGTGAGGTTGTAGATCTGCTACGTTTGCCTTTCTTTTTCTTTTGTTACTTTTTGAGAGATGTATGAGGTAGTTAAAACATTCAGATCTACAAGCTCACAACACAGTTGCAGAGCTGTTTCTTAGGATTTTTGCCACAGGCTTTCTGATCTGTACACTGTAAAATCCTGAGTAATAATTTAACTCAGAGTGTGTATACGGGTCCTTTTGGTTACATTTGTACACTGACAGTACAAATGGATACATTAACACTGAGGACTTTACTGTGTAGTCACGGTCACGGTCCCAAGTGTGCACGTGTGTACCCTGGATATGAACTAGTTTGTTGACTAGTGTTAGTGTAACCATTGTCCTATGAAAAGATCACAACACTGCAGTTCTGATAACAATGATGTTAACACACAACTCAGCAGTCATTCATGTTTACACATATAGTATCATACAGAGATCATTTATTCTCTGATTGTATTCTTACTTATGATTGGTTGTATCATAGCAGTGTTTCCCAAAGAATGGGTCGGGAACCATTTTTGGGTCACAGACCCATTTTTATGGGTTATGAATAAAAATCACTTTTTAGATTTTTTTTTCATTTCTTTTAATTATTTAAAATAATAATAATATGATTTTTGACAACCATGCAGTCTTATGCAAAGGTTAAAATATAATTTAGATAGCATGTTATTCAGACAGATGCCAGGTTCATTTGTTGACCTGGCATCCTATTAATAGTTTGTATAGTTTCAATATACAGAATATTTATTTTGTGATATTATACTGTTTAGACTGATACTAGTGGTTCTCAAACGACTAAATGACCAAATGACCCCCAAATTGATGTGTATATAGCCGCAGACCTCCATCTGAAAAGGTTTTGCCAGGGACCCCAGAAGAGAAGATTTTTATTTATTTTTTAAACTCAAAAATTGAAATTATAAAATAAATTCCAAACATTTTTGATATTTTGAAAAATAAAACTAAAAATAGCACATGTGCAAACTCACAGCACGGCACAAAGTGACTCACTGTGAGCTTGTAGATCTTCTATTTTTGAATAGCCAACATTTAAATGGATAAAGTGGTTAAATGAGTGTGATGCTATATTACAAATTTTGCTGAGGACCCCCTGGAACCCCATTAGGACCCTTTGAGAACCACTGCTCTATACATTTGATGTATTTACCTTTAAGTCACTCTGGATAAAGATAGTCTGCTAAATAACTACATTGTAAAGAATTATAATACAAGTAGAGAGAGTTTTCTTTCTTAACTCATTAAGACCGGGAACTGTGTCATTTTAGAGTTTTTAGCTATAACCATTATCTTTGGCATACTTTGGGCTATTCAAAAATAGCAGATATACAAGCTCATAGCGCGGCACCGTGCCGCACTATGAGCTTGTATATCAGCTTGTTTTTGGGAAAAACGTGCAAATGTGTGCAAATTTTGAATATCTACAGATTTTTTTAAAGTGATCATTTGTAACTTAAATCTTTTCTTCTGGGGGATTCTACAAATGTCTTTTAAATCCTAACAGTTTTTTGAAAAAACGTATGTTGCTATACAAGTTCTCAAACTTTTTCATGTCAAGGGCCCCCAAGATTATATGTATTTGGCCGTGGACCCCCATATCAAAATGTGTTGTTCCAGGGACCCCCAGAAGCACAGATCGGAGTTAAACATTTTCGCTTTAAAACATTATATATATACAAAGATTTGCAAAAATGTTCACAATAGTTTTAAAAAATTGCCAAAGAAATCTAAAATGACCCAAGATGCGTTCCCGGTCTTAATTTAATGGGTTAATACAAAGAGCTGTGCAGCATATCCAGGATAGAAGCAAAGTGCAGAGACAACAACAGAAACTATATGCTATGCAATACATCAGTGGTTCACCTGGAGCCCTTCTGCTTACATCTGACAAAGTTGACCCCCACCACATACACGCACGCACGCACGCACGCACGCACGCACGCACGCACGCACGCACGCACGCACGCACGCACGCACGCACGCACGCACGCACACACACACACACACACACACACACACACACACACACACACACACACACACACACACACACACACACACACACTCACACTTGTGTTTTTCAGACATTTTAACCACCTAAAGCATGACAAAGAAAAAACTCATGACAAAGAAAAAATAACAGATCTATAAACCACAGCTCGTCAGCATCATGATGTGTTGTGAGCATGTAGATCGGCTACTTTTTGAAACATTCATTTTAACAGTGTTATTAGTGTGCTCCACAATTATTTATTTCAACTAAAATCTTATGAATACAGTATCTATTATTGTTTGGTTCTGTTTATGATGCAGAGATCAATATTTCATGTTGGTTTTCATTTGAACTGTTGCAGTGTTTATGATCCAGAATCAACCAAGTTCCTGGGGAAGCTCATCTGTGAAGCAGCAGAACAGGAAGAAGAAACAGGAGAGAAGATTCTGGAATTGTTGTCTTCTGTGTGTAATTACAAAACATTCCCCTTTGACCGGGTTGATGATTGGGAAGACAGGAAGGCTCAAAGTGATGTACTACTGGACCTATACTCCTATGTAAAGAACTATGAGACTCAAACAGGCAGAAGTGTTCTTCCAGCATTACAACCAGTTTACCAGTCAGCTCCTACAGTCTGGTCCATAGTCCTCTCAGAGAGAAAGGTCTCCCTCCTCCTAGAGGTGATGAAACTCCAACCAGAGAAGAAACCAGTAGAGCTGAGAGGCTGGTCAGATGAAGAGAGTGAAGTGAAGATCTTCCTTCAGTGTCTACCCTACATCTCACAACTCAGGTTATGTTTTTTCCTTTCATTTAATCTCTCTCTCTCTCTCTCTCTCTCTCTCTCTCTCTCTCTCTCTCTCTCTCTCTCTCTCTCTCTCTCTCTCTCTCTCTCAGTTTATTTATTTTGTGATATTATACTGTTAGACTGATGCTACTGTAGGTTCTTGGTTTACTTATGATCCTATATTACTGAGGCAATGAACCATTGCTCCATACATTTTGATGTATGTGTTTCAGGTGGGCAGCCATGGGTGGGCCTGGATGGGCCGTGGCCCACCCACATAGAAAGCTGGCCCACCCAATCGATTTTGCAACAAAAAAAAAACATTTTTTTGATTAAAAAATTGGTAAAATCTGGCAAAAATAAGAATTAAATAACATAACCCTAACCCTAACCCTAACCCTAAAACCGAAATAAAGTAGCTAAATAACGCCCCAAAATGCCCAATATCCGCCCAATAACCGCACATTTTCGTGCGCGCGCACAGGTCGGGGACACATGCGTGCCCACCCGCTCCTACCTAGGCCCAGCCTATACTAGCGTTCTGGCTGCACCACTGATGTGTTTACCTTTCTTACTGTAAGTTGCTATGGATAAAGATTGTCTTAAAAGATCGTAAAATCCGAAGTGTTCATTTAACTCTGAGAGTGTAAGGGTCCACTTGGTTACCTTTGTACACTACATTTGTACACAGATAAATTAACACTGAGGTTTTACTGTGTAGTCACAGACACACCTTCATATCCAGGATAGAAGCAAAGTGCAGAGAGAACAACAGAAACTATATGCTAAGTAAATGCAACATATCAGTGGTTCACAACCTTTTTTTCCTTTGACCCCCCCTTCTTACATTTGACAAGGCTGAGACCCCCCCCCCCCCCCCCCCCCACCCCCATGCGTTGCGAGCTTGTAGATCGGCTATTTTTTGTTTTACTTTTTGAAAACATTTTTTTAACAATGTTATTAGTGTGCTCCACAATTATCAATTTCAACTAAAATCTGATGAATACAGTATCTATTATTGTTTGGTTCTGTTTATGATGCAGAGATCAATATTTACTCTTGGTTTTCATCTGAACAGTTGCCATGTTGATTGTCCAAAACCAACCAAGTTCCTGGGGAAGCTCATCTGTGAAGCAGCAGAACAGGAAGAAGAAACAGGAGAGAAGATTCTGGAATTGTTGTCTTCTGTGTGTAATTACAAAGCATTCCCCTTTATTGACTGGGTTGATGAATGGGAAGACAGGAAGGCTCAAAGTGATGTACTACTGGACCTATACTCCTATGTGAAGAACTATGAGACTCAAACAGGCAGAAGTGTTCTTCCAGCATTACAACCAGTTTACCAGTCAGCTCTACAGTCTGGTCCATAGTCCTCTCAGAGAGAAAGGTCTCCCTCCTCCTAGAGGTGATGAAACTCCAACCAGAGAAGAAACCAGTAGAGCTGAGAGGGCTGGTCAGATGAAGAGAGTGAAGTGAAGATCTTCCTTCAGTGTCTACCCTACATCTCACAACTCAGGTTCATGTTTTTTCCTTTCATTTAATTTCTCTCTCTCTCTCTCTCTCTCTCTCTCTCTCTCTCTCTCTCCTCTCTCTCTCTCTCTCTCTCTCTCTCTCTCTCTCTCTCTCTCTCTCTCTCTCTCTCTCTCTCTCTCTTTCAGATTGTTTATTGTGTGATATTAACCCACATCTGAAAAGGTTTTGCCAGGGACCCCCAAAAGAGAAGATTTATGTAAAAAACTAAAATATCGAAACATTCCCAAACATTTTTATATTTATCCAAAAAAAGGCAAAAATAGCACATGTACAAGCTCACAGCGCGGCACGAAGTTACGCACTGAGCTTGTAGATCTGCTATTTTTGAATAGCCAGCATTTAAATGGATAAAGTAAATGAGTGTGATGCTATCTTACTTTGAGAACCACTGCTCCATACATATAATTTATGTGTTTACCTTGCTTGATAGCGATAGTCTTAAAAGATCATAAAATCGTAAGTGTTTTAACTCTGAGAGTGTAAGGGTCCATTTGGTTACATTTGTACACTACATTTGTACACAGATAAATGAACACTGAGAATGTACAGACACAGTGTGCACGTGTGCAACATATCCAGGATAGAAGCAAAGTGCAGAGAGAACAACAGAAACTATATGCTATAAGTATGCAGTACATCAGTGGTTCACAACCTTTCTTTCCTTGGAGCCCCCCTTCTTACATCTGGCAAAGCTGAGACCCCCCCACACACACACACACACACACACATGTGCGTCTGCACACTTAACCACAATATGGTCTTTACTCATGACAAAAAGGACAATAGCCGATCCTCGCAACGCGTCGCATCGCGTTTTCACTCAATGTTACATGTGTGAGTTAGTTGTGATGCGCTTTAAGCTTGTAGATCTGCAATGTTTGACACCGTCAAATGGGGAAGTATAAAATAAAGCTCTGTAACTCTTGTGACTTTATCCCATCTAAAGATACACTTTGTTCTTCACAGCTTAGTTATTCTTATAATAACTGTAAAAAACAGCAACAACATCTGTATTAATTCTTTACATTATTATGTCTTTGTTAATATTGCTGATGTAACATTTTCTTCCATATCTCATACATGTTTCAGATGTAAACCAGGATTCTTCCAGCACACGTGTAAATCCATCACTGTTAGATCCAGAGAGGAGGTGGAACAGCTGGTCTCTCTCCTCCGTCTCCTTGATTTCACCCTGGTGCTGACAGGACAGTTATGGACAAACACCTGCAAGTCTGTGGGAAAGTTCTGCAACTCTGTGGCTCTAGAGTGGATCTGGTCCTGACACCCAGCAAGATCTCTCTCAAAGGAGTTTCACTGCTTTTTAGACATGTAGCACAAATCCAAAGCCTTGGGTAGGCTATGATTATAAAGATCTTGGCTATTATTCCTAAAGCCACGTTACCTTGGCTCTGAAACATATGATGTAACTGTGTAGTTAAGACCAGAGTGTTCATAAGTAAATATTTTTCTTTCTTTTTCCTTGATTTTCAGGCTGTCTGAAAGCATGCTGTTGCTACTTTTTCGATGGGTAAGAACAGGACGTTTGGCCTGTCCAGTGGCTATTGGAGAGCTTTCCCTTCTAAAGACCACTCCACAATCAGAGAGACTATTGTCCAGGGTTGTTAGTAATGTGGCATCCCTGCTGAGACACTGGTCAGTCAGATGTTTGGACATGACCAAGTCCAGCATCCATTCATACCTCCTCCTTCCACTGTTGAGTCACCATGATCAACTGACAATCAAGTAAGTCAGTTTGTCTTGTTGAGCCATAAAACATGTCAGTGATAAAAACCTTAACCAACTTTTATTCTAAACATGTTTATTATTTATTATTTATTAATGTATCTACATGCTGTACTCTGATCCTTCATTTCATTAGACTGTGTCCAGAGGTTCTGCAGCAGATAGCTGGTGTTGTGTTTACAGCTCAGGATGAGGACTTGACAAAGTGTTTCCTGGAGAAGGTTGGTGGAGATCTGACCTCCTGCTCTCTAGACTGGGAGGTTCTTCTCTATCTGCTACAGCAGTCATCAGCCCAGATGATCACTGTGGATTTAAGGAAGAACAGGATCTCAGAGAGAAGCATCACAGGTCTTTTACCCTTTCTGGACAGAGTTTCATTTAAAAGGTGAGTTTAAAATGACCAGTGAATGTAACTTTGTTTCCTTGTGTTTGTCAATGAAATTTAGACGATATTCTTTGACAATACAAAATAATAGCTAAACATTACATTTTACACAGTTAGTGTTTTTACTGTAATTGTAATTCAACATTCTATACCAACAATAATCCATGTTTTCAGACCCAGTCCCAGCTTTACATTGGGTGCCATCAGAGAGACATATAAATGTAATTCCAGTGACTGTGTGTCCAGTTTGTTGAGGTCATTAGAACATGTAATCAACCTGAACAACACAGAGCTGGACACAGTGGACTGTGATGCTCTGCTCTTTACCCTCAACCACTGTGACAAAGTGACAGAACTCAGTCTGTTGTGGACCTCAATACCACCAGAAGCAGTTAAGAGCATCCTGTACTCTCTGGACAAAGTCTCTCATCTCAGGTAAGTTGGATGTAGCCAATTATCAATGCTGTAACATGCATTTAGAATATTTAATGTGAATATAAAGATTATGAATTCAGTATCCTAAATGGGTAATTCAAGGTGTCTAGTTGCTTTATATGATTATGTATTTGCATATTTTATAGATATTAATTGCTGAAGTAATGATTTAATGTGTTATGTTGTACATCCTCATACCAGTGTTGACAGGAGTCTGCTGCTGGCGTTCCTCCACTGCTGCACTACCTGTCAGACACAGCAGGGGGCAGCAGCAGCAGGTCTGCTCAGAGCTCTACAGTACAGACTGGATCTGTCCTGCTCCTCCTCTGTGGACCTGTCAGAGCAACAGCAGGTGGTGTCTCTGTCTCTGACTGTCACACACTGCAGGGACATCTCTACTGTCCTGGGACACAGCAGCAGCAGCAGCCAGGACACACAGCTCATCCTATCAGACTGTGAGGTAGAGGACAGTGGGCTGGACCTGTTGTTCCCTGTCCTCAACAGAGTCCATCTGAGGTGAGAAGGACAACACTTTGCTGCCTGCTGTTGCTTTTTCATCACTGGTCTTATGTGTCGACTAGAAGCAGGTTTACAACTGCTCATTGTTGTGTATTTCTTGTCCAGATGCAGTAAATCCCTCCTTCTCCAGCTCCTATCTCTGGTCTCTGTGGGCAGTGAAAGGAACACAGTGATGCGAGCAGGTTCCCTGGCTGGAGCCCTGGGTGGAGAGCTGGACCTCAGTGAGACCAGACTAGATCAGAAGGCCTGCAGATGTTTGGCCCTGGTTCTGGAACACTCTGAGGGACTGACAGAACTGGACCTCAGTCACTGTCACCTCACTGACCAGCTACTAGAGACTCTGATCCCCCACCTGCACAAAGCACACGTCCTGGAGTGAGTTGTGTGTGTGTGTGTGTGTGTGTGTGTGTGTGTGTGTGTGTGTGTGTGTGTGTGTGTGTGTGTGTGTGTGTGTGTGTGTGTGTGTGTGTGTGTGTGTGTGTGTGTGTGTGTGTGTGTGTGTGTGTGTGTGTGTGTGTGTGTGTGTGTGTGTGTGTGTGTGTGTGTGTGCAGTAAGTGTGTGCATGTGTGTCCATGAGATACTAATCTATTCCTTTGTTCTTTCTCTTTCTTGTGTTGTTGTAGTCTGAGTCACAATAAACTCACTGATGCTCTAACGGACAGATTAGTCCAGCTGCTCTCCATCAATACCTCCATCCAAACTGTACGGTGAGTAGAATGGACTTGTTATTGAATGTGTGCATTATTAATAGAAGAACCTAATGTTCTCAGGTGTGTAGAGAGGTCAATCATTAACATGGTTTACATTATCTGCTGAATAAAATGTTCAATCCTTTGATGTCTTTCCAGACTCTTCAACAACTGCTTCAAGGACAGAACCCCCTTTCTGAAAGACAAACGCTTTGAAATATGGTGAACCAATCAACAGCAGGCTCTGAAATGTGGTGAACCAATCAACAGCGAATGTGTCATGGTACCCCAAAATGTTCTAGTCATGAGTCAACTGTGCTTTATGGGAAAAGCCTGAAATATGAAATATTTAAACTTTTGTCAAATATGAGCCAACATTTTTTTTTCTCTCTCTGGTGACACCCGCTTTTATTGAAATTGTCCTCAAAGAAATGTTTAAATGTAATATGTTTCTATTTATAGGCTTAAGCATGTTACTTATCATGTTCAACACATGATATCATTAAGTTAGTTTCATAAAACCAAATGGGAAATGTGAAAACAGAATTACACAACTTAAGGTAGATTTGTTGTCTGATAAATCCAAGCCATGTGGTGTATTCAATAGCTTTTGAATGCCTTCATGAATTGAATTCAATGAATTAAAATAAAACAGTATTTAATTTAAGACCACAGACAACAGTGGTGATTTTTTTTATTTATATTTTTCTTATCCAATGTAGGAAATGTATCAGAGATCAGAGGGGTCAAATGTGGCCTCTATCAATCAGGTTCTGTCCACAAACTGTGTGATGATGAAATATTATCGTCTGTTTTTTTAACATAGTGATATTTCTGTAAATATACAGCTCTGGAAACAATGAGGAGATCAATTGTGTCAATAAAGTAACTAACTAACTGTCATTCCATTCTACTCTCTGTTAAATATTAACATAAGTATGTATATTACATTTTTATTTTATTCATATTACACTTTACATTTGAAACAAACCTCAAAGTTCCTCAACCTCAACAGAATTAAAAAACATTGGCATAAAATAATCTAAAAAAGGAGGGTTTTATTAAAAAGTAAAGTCCTCTTTTGAAAGCATCGACAGACTGTGGAGCTCTTCGGCCTAGCTGGTCCAGGAGTGAGTTCCACAGTCGAGGGGAAGCTGAGATGGTTCTACTTAATGAGGTACAGATTAATAAATGCTGCTTTTGCTCACCAACAAGCTAAACTGATAATTCTTTAGTTGTCTCTTATTT
This sequence comes from Gymnoscopelus braueri, assembly GCF_963280865.1. NCBI lineage: Eukaryota > Metazoa > Chordata > Actinopteri > Myctophiformes > Myctophidae > Gymnoscopelus > Gymnoscopelus braueri. The sequence continues at coordinate 8,037,455 of NC_137604.1, forward strand.
TTTCCCTGACAATTATATAATCTGTCATATAATGGGCTACATAATAATTCAGAGGTGGGGGGGGGGGGGGATATTTAAGCACTTAAACCATGCTTCTTACGTCAATTACAGTATGATTACTGTACTGATCTACAGTATAAGCTCACAATGCGAGGCATTCTCAGCTTGTAGATCTCCTATTTTTTTTAAATAAAACACGTTGATACATTTTGACAAATGACATACATTTGCCCAACACAGGGATGCTAATAGGGTTAATGTGGTTAACATCCATTTTTTATTGAATAGTTAAATTGTGATGTTATGAAACATAATGAAACATATCAGACAGTCTACATTACCCAAAAGGAAATGCATGTATTTCATTCAGTCTGACGGTGACCAGAAGCAGGGATAAAACATATGGCCAAAAAATAATAATGACTAGAGGGGATATTAAAAGCAGAGGCATGGACGGTTATCATGTTTCAAAGTACTTATTGGGCCTTACAAACAAACTGGGACCAAAGAGATCTGGCCTCTTTAGGAGATCATTCTGCTCTGGTCCTTGGAGTAAGATTGGAGAGAAAAATCCAGATTGTTGTCCACAAGGGGGAGCTGTTGGTTAATCATTATAACAATTGCAGGTTAGGATTAGGGGTTGGGTTAGATTTATGCCTGATTTATACTTAGTTGTGTACTGGTGTCATGTGAATAGCAGAGCGTGTAGATTGGCTATTTCTGGCTACGGTTAGGGTTAAACATGGCAACAAAAAAAAATGCATACCTCAGGGTGCACTATACATTTCCCTCCATCCCCCAGAGAAGCACGAGAGGCGCCTGCCTCAGCATCCCAGGACTTTGTGTTGGGTGAGAGAGGGGTTACCACCAGGGACCATTCAACCTCTCAGGCAGTGGTGGAAAAAGTACTCAAATGCTTTACTTAATTAAGTAAAAGTACCAATACTGCAATATAAAAAATACTCTGTTACAAGTAAAAGTCCAGAATTCAAAATTTACTTGAGTAAAAGTACAGAAGTATTGGTATCAAAATGTACTTAAAGTACCAAAAGTAAAAGTACTAAAATATTTGAAAATAGCAGATCTACAAGCTCACAACGCTTGTGAGCTTGCAAATCGGCTATTTTCAAATAGACTAGGTATGAAATAGGGCTAAAGTGGTTAATGTATGTTTTATAATATAATAATTTATATCTGAAAAGTAACTAGTAACTAATGTTTTCAAATAATTCTAGTGGAGTAAAAGTACAATATTTGCCTCTGAGATGTGGAGTAGAAGTAAAAGTTTTGGAAATTGGAAATACTCAAGTAAAGTACAAATACCTCAAAATTGTAGCCTACTTAAGTACAGTAGCCTACTTACTGTAAGTAAATGTACTTAGTTACTTTCCACCACTGCTCTCAGGGGCTTTGTAGCATCACAGGATATTACTGGCTGAGGGGGATTCCCCAGCATGTCCCAGGGTGCACAAATGTTTTATTATTTTTTGGCTTATTGTCAGTTAATGATGTTTTTATTTACATGGGGAATGTGTTGGGAGAGAAATGTGTGTGTTATGTCTTATGTGATGTTATCATTTGTGTAACCATGTGGTAGAGGGTCAATCATGGGAAGCACCCCTCCTCCAATGGGTGAGTTGGGATTGAGTTGGTTTAGTTTTGTGGTTGAGTTATAAATGATAATAATGATATAGTTATAATGGCTCTGGGTCCACATACTACATGATTATGGAGAAGAAGGTAAACCAGTGTGCGGATGTTTCACCTTCTTCTCCTTGATTCTTTCCTTGATGTCCAGAACCTGGACTAAATAACCTGTATTTAGTCCAAGATCTCCTCTGTGAACCATTACATGATTATGACATTTTTTTTTTAATTTAGAGTAGCCAATAATTTTTTACCCCTTTTTCTCCCCAATTAAGTCGTTATGCCAATTAATTCCTCCTCACACACATCTCTGTGTTGTCACTGCTGTCGTATCCTACTGACTCACCTGCCAGTGAGGAGCCCCCACCGGGAGGACATAGAGCCTTCATCCTACTCCTCCCGCCCAACACACCCCGCTGACAGGTGCCGCCCCCCAGCCCGTAGGAATACGTGCAATGACCAATATCACCCTCCTCCCCGCTCGGCTTCCCTCCTCCTGAACACGGGCCAATTGTGTTTGTGCTCCACAAAGCCGGATGCACCACGATGGATTTAAACCCACAACCTCCGTGGTGGTGGGCAGTGACTTTACCACTGCGCCACCCGAGCGCCGATTATGACACTTTTATGATCAATAATCTCATCATTTAGTTTAGACTCTGATGTTGAGTTGGTTTGCATCTCATTATTCCATCTGAGCAGCATTTATATGTTGCACAATGTATGAATTTACCCAGGAGATCCACTGTTATACAATCTGTCATGAGCGCTGTGTGTGTGCGTGTGTGTGTGTGTGTGTGTGTGTGTGTGTGTGTGTGTGTGTGTGTGTGTGTGTGTGTGTGTGTGTGTGTGTGTGTGTGTGTGTGTGTGTGTGTGTGTGTGTGTGTGTGTGTGTGTGGTGTGGTCAGGGTAGGAATTTAAACTTGGATCAATGAATAAGGAATTGTTTCCAAATCACTTTGTGCTGGTTCTCACAGTGTGGTGCTGACAGGCCGCTCTGCCTGTCATTGTGATTGTAACGCTGGGGGTTTCTCCTTTGTTTCTGCCTGAAGGACATGAGCTGCTCCTCCAGCAACAGGCCCAAACACGGCACAACGCTCTCCGAAAGCAGGATTAGTTCCACATCCACAACCAGCATCGTATGAGGAATCTGCTCTGGCACGTGGTGCGAAGACAACCTACCATTAGACCATTAACACTGATGTACAGATAGAGTCTTACATAGACACAGTACAACAAACACACTGCAGAACATGGCCCAGAGCAGGAAAACATGGCTCAGTGACTGGTTGTTTCCAAAGATTACTTTGACTTTGGATTTGTTCACCAGCGCAAAGATTAGTTGAACTGAAAAGGTCATGAAAACCATGGTGGTTGAAGACGGTTACAGTTTAAGGCCGGACCGCACCAATGCAACTAGTGGCAACTCCTTGCAACCTTGGATAATGGTTGCAAGTTGTTGTTATCTTGATGATGATCTTGCAGTTAGTTTGAAAAAAGGGGTCCAGGGTTCCAGGTAATATGTAGGGTCAGGTTTTGTGTGTGTTTCTAGATGCTCTGCGAGGAAGAGAGACTGTGACAAAGGCTTAAAGGAGTAATTCACCCCAAAACAATACTTATTTTCTATCAATTATACACCCCATGAAGCATTGAATTCATGGAGATTCCTTTCTTTTTGTCGCATTCCTAAGCCAATAATTTGATGACCGGCGGAAAGATGCTAATGTATCCGGTAGGAGACTTAAAGAGTCTCCTTTGAGTCTCCAACCGGAGAGACGGCCGTCATCAAATTATTGGCTTAGGAATCAAACAAATAAAAAAAACAAGTAATTTTTTGGGTGAACTACTCCTTTAAGTGAGTGGTTATTCATTGGTTTGATTATGATAGAGACATTATATCGAAAAGAGGTCGGGTTCGGGTTTAAAATGTGGCAGTACCTGTCGGGTCGAGTCTGAAAGTTGCAGTTACCGACCGGGCTCGGGTTTCAGTTTGATGCTCATACAGACCTGTAAAGAGCTTTACCTTCACTTCTCCAAATGAGGTTTTCCACACATTTTTAATTGTAATTCTCTTTGCCATTTTTGTCAAACATCTGCATCATTCTGCTTGTTGTGTATTGAATAATGTTTCATTTCTACAAGATTCACCTATATTCTTAGTATCTGATTCCTTCCTCCATTCTCCCATAGAATAAGAAACGCTCACAGAGTGAGAATGATAGAAAAGTTGTTGTTGTTGTATGAAACTGGATGACATCAAATGAACCCAACGTTACCGTTTCCATGACAACATAAACACATTATCTTGGAGTTTGCAAGAGGCCTATAAAATCAGCTCCGAGGTCGCTCCTTAAAGTCAATTAATGGGTTTTTAAGGAGAGGCTTGGAGAAAGGATAAATTAGCCACATTGACTCTCATTGAATGCTAGTGAAGGATCTGCTGACAGGTGGCATTCATCTGAGAGCTGAATGGAGTCTTAACAACAAAACAATGAACCATGGGGTCAACACATGGTGGGCTTATAAAGGCTAATAGAGGGTCTTATATTCATGAGCAGACTAACATCCTCTCCTCTCCTCTCCTCTCCTCTCCTCTCCTCTCCTCTCCTCTCCTCTCCTCTCTCCTCCTCTCTCCTCTCCTCTCTCCTCTCCTCTCCTCCTCTCCTCTCCTCTCCTCTCCTCTCCTCTCCTCTCCTCTCCTCTCCTCTCCTCTCCTCTCCTCTCCTCATCCCTTGATCTCCTCCCCTCCCCTCCCCTCCCCTCCCCTCGCCTCGCCTCGCCTCGCCTCGCCTCGCCTCGCCTCTCCTCTCCTCTCCTCTCCTCTCCTCTCCTCTCCTCTCTCCTCCTTGCCTTTGTCTGAGGCTGTAAAGTTTCTTAAGACCGTTTGTTCCATTCCTGTGAATCCTGTCCAGTACAAAGATTATGGTAAGGAGGCAGATCAGTGTGTGTGTGTGTGTGTGTGTGTGTGTGTGTGTGTGTGTGTGTGTGTGTGTGTGTGTGTGTGTGTGTGTGTGTGTGTGTGTGTGTGTGTGTGTGTGTGTGTGTGTGTGTGTGTGTGTGTGTGTGTGCGCGTGTGTGTGTGTGCGTGCATCTACGCGTGCATGTGAATGTGAATGAGGGTATATCATTGTTCTGACGACTTGAAATGGCAAACGACAGACGGTGCACCGATCAGGCCGCCCGCCCCCCCACGGTATCTCTCTCTCTTCTCTCTCTCTCTCTCTCTCTCTCTCTCTCTCTCTCTCTCTCTCTCTCTCTCTCTCTCTCTCTCTCTCTCTCTCTCTCTCTCTCTCTCTCTCTCCTCCGTCAGGCGGTGTCGCGCGTCACGGACGCCGCGGCATGAGGACGGCTCCCGTCCCCTCTCTCATCTCATTCCCATTCATGACCCGTTCGGGCCGCCATTGTCCCACACACCCACCCTCCCCGGTCATGAGCAGCCAATGGGAGGCCACGGGTGGACGAACAACATAGCGATGCCCCTCATAAAAGCTCTTTTAGGTGTCTTTAGCGCGGAAACCATCTGTGCCTCTCATGCGGCGTGAACAGGATCATCGAGTCTCACAGAGAGTCTCGTGAATGGACTCCGTTTGTGTTCCGTATAAGAATGGTTTCCCAGCACATCTGCCCGTGTTCCATTCACTCCCATTGAGCCTCCCGTCATTTGGCACACTCAATTAAGCCCTCATAATCCCTTTATTGAAAGCGCAGGGGGGCTCTGTGGAACACGGCGAAGTGCCCCCTTCCCTGCCCCCTGCGTGGAAAAGTGGCAACAAATGAGACTTTAGTGAGCGTTTTGTTTGGAAGGGGAGGGAGTCTCGGTCAGAGATTGATGTGACCGTGGTAGAAAAGGAGCGTGACACCGCAGCTGCTGATAATCCGCCTGGCGTGCTCCCTCGTCTATTTGTCGGCCATTGTTCCCCTGGCTTATGGGCTGCCTTTTCACTCCACTGTTACAATTAATTAGAGCAGTGGTTCTCAACCTTCTTTTCCCCCCCCCCCCCCTGCTCTGGACCACTAGCACATTATTATTTTCGAGCAATCCTCAAGGACCACCCCAACCCAACCCACCTCCCCACAGCAATATATATTTTGCATAAGGCATAAGACAGTCGTTTAGGTTTCGTTTATTTTGCGGCGTTGTGAGCTTGTATCAGCCACCGTATTTTCGGTGTGTGACACCGATCTATAGCCGGATGTACGGAAGATGGAGATGACATGGACACGCTGCGTCAATCTCATGCACAATGTGTGGTGAACTCTTTTGCACCTTAGTGTCTAATCTCATGTGAATGCTGTACCTGCTGTACCCGAGGGCGGGAGGTTAACTCGAAGAAAACGAGCACTCCTTTTTCAATCTGATTTTTTACAACAACATATTTACAGTGGTGGAAAGTAACTAAGTACATTTACTTAAGTACTGTACTTAAGTACAATTTTGAGGTATTTGTACTTTACTTGAGTATTTCCAATTTCCATTACTTTTACTTCTACTCCACTACATCTCAGAGGCAAATATTGTGCTTTTACTCCACTACATTTACTTGAAAACTTTAGTTACTAGTTACTTTTCAGATGTAAATTATGATATAATGAAACATACATTAACCACTTTAGCCCTATTTTATACCTAGGCTATTTGAAAATAGCAGATCTACAAGCTCACAACGCGTCGCAGCGCGACGCGTTGTGAGCTTGTAGATCGGCTATTTTCAAATATTTAGTACTTTTACTTTTGATACTTTAAGTACATTTTGATGCCAATACTTTTGTACTTTTACTCAAGTACATTTTTTATTCTGGACTTTTACTTGTAACAGAGTATTTTTATATTGCAGTATTGGTACTTTTACTTAAGTAAAGAATTTGAGTACTTTTTCCACCACTGCATATTTATATTTGATATATAAACTGCAACAAAAGATCAATGAATAGAACATACAGTAGGTATGTAATCAACGAAACAAAAAAGTGGCAAGAACATTTTAAGAAAAGGCCTTAGCATAGAGATGGGTAGAAGAAATGTGAAAGATGACACTGATTGTTAGGTCGACAGGTAGGGAGTTCCAAAGCTTAGGGGCCCGAACTGCAAAAGCCCAGCCACCCTTTGTGATGAGCTGGGCTGTGGGAGTCTCCAAGAGGGCCTTATCTGAGGATCTGAGGCTGCGTACAGGCTTGTAAGGTTCCAGCATGTCAGAGATATAACTGGGAGCCTGTCCATTAGTGATGTGCGGGTCGGGTTTTTTCATGACCCACCCTGCCCCGCCCCGCCACGGAACCCAACCCGCCTCAACCCGCCCCGCGAACCCATATATAAATCTATGGCTCAACCCGCCCCGCGACCCGCGACCCGCGGTGGGAAAAAAATGATAATTATCATCATAATAGCTCAGATTTATATAGCGCTCTTTTAAATGTCTACAGTAGTAGCACAACATTGTCATGGGCTAAATAAACAAGCATGTTGTTCAAAATAGGGTTTTGTTTTTCTTTGCGTGTGAGAGCGGCTGACCCGCTCACCCGCAGCCCGCATAATTGCCTCTGAAATCCTGACTCGACCACCCGTGCCGCGGGTTGACCCGCGGGTTACGGGTGGACCCGCGGGTTACGGGTCGACCCGCGGGTTACGGGTCGGCCCGCTCATCACTACTGTCCATTCAAAGCTTTGAAGGTCATAAGTAAAATCTTAAAATCTATTCTGAAACTAACGGGTAACCAGTGAAGAGCAGCTAAGATGGGGGTGATATGGTCACGTTTCTTAGGGTTGGTTCTGTAATTGGAGACAGGATATTATTGCTTTTTTGCAATGATGCTCTGCCTCTCCTTGAAGTGATGTTTTTCTTCATTGTTTGACTTTTCTCCTTAGCTCTCCATGTTACAGTTTCTTATCCTTTTGAACAGTTGTGTTCATTGATAGAGGTATTGCATTAAATCAAAAGGAAATCATATCGTACGGTTTGTAATGTGTCTATTTCAAAGTTGTGTCAAAATGAGCAAGTCATTTGATTCGGTGAATGGATGATGAAATCTATAGAGAAATGCAGAGCTTTTGATTATCCGTTGTGAAGACTGTACCCCATGGTTTTGAAAAATGACCTCACGGTTGTGAAACTTGCTGGGATTGTCTTCCTTTGTTATGGTGCTGTAAACAATTATGGCTACAAGCAGCAATCCATAAAACACTTATAGAGTTTTAATAAGCTGTTAAATCCCTTTTCCCAGAGCGGCCGGCTAGTGACATAGGACTTTCAGATGAGATCAGGGCTAGCGCTCTGTGTGTGTGTGTGTGTGTGTGTGTGTGTGTGTGTGTGTGTGTGTGTGTGTGTGTGTGTGTGTGTGTGTGTGTGTGTGTGTGTGTGTGTGTGTGTGCGTGTGTGCGTGTGTGCGTGTGTGCGTGCGTGCGTGCGTGCGTGCGTGCGTGCGTGCGTGCGTGCGTGCGTGCGTGCGTGCGTGCGTGCGTGCGTGCGTGCGTGCGTGGGCACGTGTGTCTGTGCATGTGTGCATGGGCGTGCGTGTGTGTGCATGCGTGTGTGTTTGCGTGCATGTGTGTCTGAACATGAGTCTGTGCTCGTGCGCATGTGTGTGCATGCACGTGTGCATTTCTGTGTGTGTGGGGGCATGCGTGCAAGTGTGCATGTGTGTGGGGGCATGTGTGTAAGTGTGCATGTGTGCATCCTATATGTGCATGTGTGGTCATGCGTGAAAGCGAGAGTGTGTGCGTACGCGGCTACGCGCACTTGTGTCGAAAAGGGAAGAGAGTGTCGAAAAGCCGAACGCATGAAGTGGCGCAAAACCAATCTCCATGTTCACTATGACATCTATAAAGAGAGCCTTGCAAGGCTGCCGGTCTTTCTTCTATGACATCACTGCCAAAAAACAAGAATAATTCACATGCCTTGTTTGCTACTGTCAACAGGCTAACAAACCCTCCTGTGTCCGTATAGCCTCTGAACTCTCATCCATCAGAGCCTGCGATGAATTTGCCTCCTTCTTCACTGACAAAATTCTGACAAAATTAGACATGCAGTCAGTGCATCTATATCGGGTACAGGATATGTGTGTCCACTTAAAACTAATTCAGATATCATGAGATCTGTTTTATCTGATCAACCATGAAAACTCGGCGGACATTACAACATCTGAAACCCTCCTCCTGCTTGCCTTGATATTCTGCCAACAAGGCCTTTATCAAAGATGTTTCAAATTGCATGGCCTCAGATCCGCTACAAATTACCAACAAATCTTCTCCTCTCAGGTTTTTTTTCCCCCCACAAGCCGTGAAAACTGCAGTCATCAAGTCACCCTTGAAAAGAAATAATCTGAGACACATCACTAACAAACGGCTAATAGGCCCATATCAAACTTCCTGTTTGTGACTAAAATCACTGAAAATGTCAACAACTGAACAACGTCTTGGCGATAAACAACGGCTTTGATATCTTCCGGTCAGGATTTCGTCCACACCACAGCGCTGAGATACTGCTCTTGTTAAAGTATTCAGTGACAATCACTTAAAGACAGACAGTGGCAGAATGTCAGTTTATTTTACAGTCTCTTAAAGCAGCAGTATGTAACCTTCCTCTTCTACCCCGGATTTTAACCTGGTTTCCTGCGCTAGTGCTGACATTTTGACCATTGAGCTAATAGAGCCCTGCCTGCCTGCTTGGGGGATAAATTGAATCTTGACCATCAGGTCACAATTCGTGTCATTTCCTGTGTCTAGGTGAGACATGACCTTTGACACGATCTAAATGTCTCAATAGAAGAGCAGGGAGACAAAATATACGGCCACCCCAATTGTATATATCTGCTGTTCGGCAGCAACCAGCTAACTCCAAAATGTAAATTTTTCAGGAAATGACAAAAAAAAGGTGTTTTGATAACAGCTGAATGGACCTCCAAGCTCACAATGAGGTCGGAGGTCAAAAGGGGGTGGAGCCTGGAGTCAGTTAAACCAGCTAACTCCACCCCCCTTTGGTCGACTTTGCTGATTTAGCAGAACATTTTTTTTAATCAACACACAGACGTAAAGGGTGTTCAATAGCACTGATGTATGGAATAAAATGCTAAAGCGGAAACATTTAGTTTGCTGGTTTCTGCCGGACAGCAACGATATCTTATATCGTATTAACATACTCTACCATACAAACTGGACATAATCACATTTTATTCACAAAAGTTACATACTGAGGCTGTAATGCTCTATGTATTAATATCTCAATGCTTACTTATGTTAAAGCCCATTGAATTACCTTGTTGAAATGTGCTAGGCAAATAAACACACACACACACACACACACACACACACACACACACACACACACACACACACACACACACACACACACACACAGTCCAGGGCAGTCATGGTACATTGAGTGTTAACGGTGCATGCTGCCAGCAGCAACATGTAGCTAAATGTAGCACGATGTCAAACACATGAATGTACATGTAGAGCACAGAGTCATGGGAAACCGTCTCCACCACATCCTTTATACACGGCCTGCAGGCGATGGCATTGAATTACACCGGTTGGAATTATCACTGGATAAAGCCTGGAAGGTTAGTGGTAATGCATTAATGTGTGCATCCCTTTAAAGTCATATTGTGTAACGTTATGTAAAGTTATTTTTTTCATATAATTGTTGTGCACACTGCTGGAGAATTACAGTCAAGTAATAATTGCCCTCCATAACTACATTTTTAAATGAAAAACACCTTAAATATTGTATTTATTTTAGAAATAGTTCATCTTTTACTCAAGGGGGACAACGCCCGTCGCAATTTGATGATGTAATTTGTCCATGTGTGCATAAATACTAGAACAGAGGTACGAAACAGGGACACAAGGTGCAAAGTATATCTATTTAAGGCTAAGACTAAAACTATTTTATTTGGCTCATGTGTTATTGCACTAAGAAAATAGCAGCGGTGACAAATAAACCCTTTTCATTCTTGATTGTATTAGAATATATTCTCAAACAATGACACAGATAATTGTGTTATCTGGTGTTGTTGCTGGCCTTAACGGACTGCCACTGTATTGGGAGGTTAAGTGGCTTCCTCCAGTGTGCTGTGTGTTCTTTATGACATCTTATTTTGAAATCATTTCATGTGGACATACAGTATATGTGTTCTTTAATGACATCTTATTTTGAAGTCATTTCATGCGAACACGTGTGTTCTTTAACATCTTATTTTGAAGTCATTTCATGTGAACATGTGTGTTCCTTAATGACATCTTATTTTGAAGTCATTACGAACATGTGTGTTCCTTAATGACATCTTATTTTGAAGTCATTACATGAACATGTGTGTTCCTTAATGACATCTTATTTTGAAGTCATTACATGAACATGAGTGTTCCTTAATGACATCTTATTTTGAATGTCATGATGTGAACATGTGTCTCCTGGACTAATGAGAACCATGCAGAGTCTAATTACAAACCATGGTTCACCGTGTGTAATGACCTGCTGAGCACCTGCAGGCACTGTCACTGTCACGCACGCATGCCCACACACACACAAACATGCATGCACGCACACAGACACGCACACAGGCACGCGCGCACACACAGGTAGGTGTCTGTGAACTCCAAACGAAAATAAATGTCTCCTACTTTTTTTATTTATTAATTTTAGAGTTCCTTTATTTCTGTATTAAACTTTAGTTTTTGCCACATGGGCGCTCGGGGGAGGGAGCAGTTAGGAGTTCAGTGTCTTGCTCAAGGCATACTTTGACACAACGTGTGTGCGTGTGCGTGTGCGTGTGCGTGTGCGTGTGCCGTGTGGTGTGGTCAGGGTAGGAATTTAAACTTGGATCAATGAATAAGGAATTGTTTCCAAAATCAGTTTGTGTTCGTTCTCAATGTGTGGTGTTGACAGGCCGGTCTGCCTGTCATTGTGATGCTAATAGTGGGGGGTGGGGGGGGGGGGTCTGACCTGTCTTCACATGGAGCCTGGCTGTGGACACAGTATTTTCCACTCAGTCAACTCATCATCACTTGTTCACATTCTGTACTGAACAACCGCTGGCACAACCACACCCACTGGTCAACTCCCAGTGCAACAGTAGAAGTTGGGTTGTATTGGTCAGTTACCAGTGACCAACAGCATTAGACTGTGGTTGTACTGGTCAGCTCCCAGGACAACGTTAGAAGATTGTGGTTATAGTGGTCAGCTCCCAGTACAACAGTATTAGACTGTGTTTGTACTGGTCAGCTCCAAGTACAACAGTATTAGACTGTGTTTGTACTGGTCAGCCCCCCGTTTAACAGTATTAGACTGTGGTTATACTGGTCAGCTCCCAGTACAACAGTATTAGACTGTGTTTGTACTGGTCAGCCCCCCGTTTAACAGTATTAGACTGTGTTTGTACTGGTCAGCTCCCAGTACAACAGTATTAGACTGTGTTTGTACTGGTCAGCCCCCCGTTTAACAGTATCAGACTGTGGTTATACTGGTCAGCTCCCAGTACAACAGTATTAGACTGTGTTTGTACTGGTCAGCCCCCAGTGCAACAGTATCAGACTGTGGTTGTACTGGTCAGCTCCCAGTACAACAGTATTAGACTGTGTTTGTACTGGTCAGCTCACAGTACAACAGTAGAAGACAGACTATGGTTGTACTGGTCAGCTCCCAGTACAACATTAGAAGACTGTCTGTGGTTGTACTGGGAGCTGACCAGTACAACAGTATAAGACTGTGGTTGTACTGGTCAGCTCCCAGGTGTCAATGTATATAGGAGATAGTAGAAAAAGGTTTTAAAAATAATGTCTATAAGGTATGAAAAGCTATGAAATTAAGCATCAACAACCATTTGGTCCTCATTTGACGCTGGTGAAGAAATTAAGATCCCTCCACAATGCAAGTCCATCTGCCCCTGCAGCATTTAAACACATTACACACTATTAACCCCTAAACAAAAGCATGGTTTGGTGTTCAGAGTATTTCTATTGGTAGATGTAATGTCCTATCACCATGACATCTCTACTGCTGAGCTGAGACAGAAAGCAAGAGGAAATATTACACTTTGAGCTTAATGCAATACCTCTTGTCACACGTAGTGGTCCTTCTACCGAACCACATAGGATCTAATTATCTCAATAAGAGCAGGGTGACCAACTACAATGACAACAGTTACATTGTATTAACATATGGTCAAAATAAGATTTATTCACACAAAACAGTTGGATTCCAGCTTTAATTTATAAGCTTCTTCAGACAGTAGAACAGAAGACAGTAGGCTAATAAGAGAATACAATGTATCAATGTATATGATTATGTATTATTATAAACCTGTGGTTTTCAAACTTTCTAATTTCAAGGACCCCCAATTTGCTATACATTAGGTCCCACCAAGCCCCCATAACTGAGAGTGTACACATGGAACCAAATGGTTCCTTACAGGTCCATTTGGTTCCATTTGTACACTCTCAGAGTAGCAGACCTGTAAGGGTCCATTTGCGTACTCTCAGAGTTATCAGTTAGTGGAGAGGAACAGTCTAGTGCTTAAGTTGACAAAAAGGAGGCTTAAGCTCAGCTATTTTAGACACGCAACACTGTCCTACGAAGAAAGTCTAAATCCGGCTTTAACCAGCTCCAGATGCTTGGCTTTGCACAGGCCTCTCAGATGGACTAAATGGTGACTCATGACTCATGTGTGTCAAGGAGCTGCACTTAGCATGAAACTCTCCTTCACAGCCAGGATAGGCTCTGACAGACAGACAGACAGACAGACAGACAGACAGACAGACAGACAGACAGACAGACAGACAGACAGACAGACAGACAGACAGACAGACAGACAGACAGACAGACAGAGACAGCAGTGTTGCCAGATTTTGCGAGGTAAATAAGCAATAGGTCTATGAAAACAAGCCCGAAAGAAGCGACCATAGGCCACATGAGCATCGGATATTTAAAAATAGTAGATCAACAAGCTCACAACACGTCACGATGCGACACATTGTGAGCTTTTACATTTCAACGACACAAATCTGGTACAGGGGTCACAAAATTATTTTAGATGGGGGGTGGGGGGGGGGGGGGGGAGTCAAATACATATTAATTTGGGTGGTCCTTGACATGGAAATGTTTGAGAACCACTGGTTTAAACAACATTAGGAAACAAGCCCAAATAAGCAACTGCACTTTGGGAACAAGCCCCAAAAAAGGCAACCTGCAATTACCAACATTTAAGTGACTTTACAGAAAAACAAGCTTATAATAAGTGGACATGGCAACACTGACAGACAGACATAGAGACAGACAGACAGACAGACACAGAGACAGACAGACAGACAGACAGACAGACAGACAGACAGACAGACATGTCACAGCAGTACAAGATCAAAGCTACAACGTTTTAACGTTATGTCTTAAATGTCGGCACAAATATCCATGATGCATGAAGGCAAAAGGCTGACTGTTTATTAGAGAGCAGAACAGAGGGTTGGAGACATGAAGCCTTAAGGCTCTTTCTGCTTCGTCTGTATGGGTCATATGCAGGTGGACCTGACCGAGATAGCTGTATTTTTCAGGATGGTAAATGGTCTGCATTTTTATTGAGCATAGCAGTGGCGGCCATTTAATATTTATATTAATTATTTTAAGCCTGGAATGAAGCCATCCAATCTCCTGGTGAATCATGACCATAAAACATTTGATTCTGTGTAAAAAAAATATTTCAATATTTCATTATATTATATCTCTGCTCCTGTCGGGCAAAACCGACATGAATGTGGAGATTTCCCATCTGACTTCGTCATTCTAATCAATGATGGAAAAAAACAACTTTCTCCAAAGTTGGAGTTAGGGGGTTTGAACGACGAGTTTGAGGATCCAAGTTAGGAGGTTTTAGCCAGAAGCGCTTTTTAATACTTTCCATTGGTTCAATACTTGAAAAACCCACACACAGACGTAAAGGGTGTTCAATAGCACTGATTTATGACAACAAATAAAAAAGTAGAAAAATTGATATAACTGGTTTCTGCCCGACAGCGACTATATACTATATTTAATAACAACCCTTTTTTTGCGGTTTTCAAATATTGTTTGTTTGTCACAGAATCAAATGTAGTCTGAAATCTCTATGGGGAAAATGAATGGGCTTCCTATCTTGGAACCACAAAATGGCCACTGCTGTGCTCTCGCATTTCTCCAAAGCGCTGGAGCTATAGGAAACCATGCAAGGCACCAACCTGCTCATCGGGAGGATTCAGGGGCTCGGTGTCTTGCTCAAGGACACTTTGGCATGCAGCCAGGTGGAGCCCGGGGATCGAACAGGGGATCTTTCCCATTCCCAGACGACCCGCTTAATTGAGCCATGCCCCCCCCCCCCCCTTCATCTTCACCAAGTGGTCCTCGTCTAGCCTCGTGTGGCCAGACTATATCACAGCGTGGATATGAGGTCTGGTGCTT
>NC_137604.1:8057522-8067522 GCF_963280865.1 Gymnoscopelus braueri
GCGTACAAATGTACATTTCTCAGAGTTAGGGGGGTCCTTCAAATTCAAAAGTGTGAGAACCATGGTAAATTGTTGTGGGGTGGTCCTTGAAGATTGTTGGGAATTTGCTAGTGGTGAAGAGCTCACAAAAAAAGTTGAGAACTACTGTTCCAGACAGCTCCCCCCTTAGGTACTATGCCGTTAAAAACAGCCCAGATGAAGACGTATACAATAGTGGGCTGAGAGTATGTTGGCTGTGTCTAGCTATGTACAGTCTTAATACAGTATATACCATTATCAATGCTCATAATAAACATTCTTCATTCCTCAGTTGGCTGTAGGGTCACCATTACCTGAAATTCCCATAAAAATATGGGATGCCCACAAAAAGTATACACTTTTTTTGCATATTATATTAACCACTTGAAGCCCAGCATCCGGGGGAACATTATAACCAAAAATAGAAGATCTACGAGCTTGTAGATCAGCTACTTTTGGCAGAGATTTGGAGTCGACAGAAAAAAGCGGTCCAACTAAGTACAGAGATAACTCAGGTCTAGTTTACTATAAAGGTTGGGTAAGTGATATTTTTTTTGTTAAAATAAGTGTTAAATAGCTATATATTTTGATAGTAGTCATTGCTATAGAGTGTTTGTTCAGTAACAGGAGTCTCCCCGTCTCTCCTGCAACTTGCACCGAATACAGATGAACCCATTAGGACCTGGAACGCATCTGTGTCACTTTAGATTTCTTTGGCTATTCAAAAATAGCAGATCTACAAGCTCATAGCGCGGCACCGAGTGCCGCGCTATGAGCTTGTAGATCTGCTATTTTTGAAAAATCTTGACATTTTGTTTGAAAGATTTTTTTCAAAAAACTGTTAGGATTTAGAAAAGAAATTTAAGAATCACCTCAGGTCTAAGTGGAATTGGAAGTGATGGCACTAAGAAATTGTCACACGTCCTTTAGTTTCCAAATAAGGGATGATTGTGTATTTCAAGGGACGGTTGGCCACCCTCGCTGGCTGTAAGTTGTTTCCCACGAGCGAGGACAAAATGTGTGAGCCATTACTGTCCTCTGTGTGTGTGTGTGTGTGTGTGTGTGTGTGTGTGTGTGTGTGTGTGTGTGTGTGTGTGTGCGTGCGTGCGTGCGTGCGTGCGTGTGCGTGTGTGTGTGCACAGACCTGCTGCATGCAGGACTGTTGGTGCCGAGGAACCACGGCACAGCAAAGAAAACACAATGTGTTTATGAACACACAGGAGGCCTTCAATTCATCACCACCAACTAACTGTCTGACCATAGGGAGGGAGGGAGAGAGAGAGAGAGAGGGGGGGGAGGGGGGAGGGAGAGAGAGAGACAGAGCAAGCGGGAGAGGGAGAGGGAAAGAGATAGAGAGAGCGGGAGAGAGAGAGAGAGAGGAAGCACAGCACATAAAGAAATAATTAGAAAATGCTGAGACTGTGTTTCAGTCCAGCTGTGGCCCCAAATTACACTGATTGATTGACTCTCTCTGTGTGTGTGTGTGTGTGTGTGTGTGTGTGTGTGTGTGTGTGTGTGTGTGTGTGTGTGTGTGTGTGCGCGCGTGCGTGCGTGCGTGCGTGCGTGCGTGCGTGCGTGCGTGCGTGCGTGCGTGCGTGCGTGCGTGCCTGCGTGCGTGCGTGCGTGCATGACTGTATTGGTCTATATACGTGTGTGTGTGTGTGTTCGTGCATGCATGACTATTGGTCCATACGTGTTTGTGTGTGTGTGTGTGTGTGTGGGTGCGTGCGTGTGCGTGTGCGTGTGTGCTAAACGTGAGTGTTTGATTGTCAGTACACAACAGTCGTAACCATGGAAACCCCTTCCCTGCTCTACTATTGGTGTGTGTGTAATTCGACCTCTGGAGCGATGATGTCATCATAATGGGACAGAATGTCAGGGGGGAAAGTCAACACAAAGCTTTCCTTTTTCTCCTGTACCTCTTAAAGCACACACACACACACACACACACACACACACACTCTTTATGGCGCACTCATGGGATCCATGATCTATCTAACCGTATTGTAATGATGATTTCTCAGCATGGGGCGCAGAGGGGAGGGAGGGGAGAAGGGGGAGGGGGGCTCCCTGCATTAAGTCATAAATAACATGACATAAAGAACATGAACCCCCCCCCCCCCAAACACATTCCCATAGTAAATGACAATGACAATAAATGAACACCGACGGTTTTGTTTTGCCCACAGGGCGTGCCGGGGGGGAATCCCCCTCAGCCGCTGACAGTAGGGGGCGCTACCCTACCCCCCCCCCGAGGGGTCCTACTGTACCCAGTGACCCACTCACCCGATATAACCCTGTATAGGGAGACCCACCTTTTCACTTGAGGGGGTCCCCAGGCGGTCCCCAGACCCCAGCAAAAGGTGTTAATTCATTTTCAACCCTTTATCCATATTGTATACGTTGGCTATTCAAAAAAAATCTTGAAAGTGTTTTTTTGCATAGTTTAACACGAATCTCCTCTTCTGGGGGGTCCCTGGCAGAAAACATTTTCAGATGGGAGTCCGCGGCCAAATGTACGGCGTGATATCCCCTCCACTTTTGGGAAGAAGAAAAAAGAAAAAATCACACCCAGTGTGAAGTGGGCGGTGTGGTCATCACAGTGGTCATCATAGTGATGGAAGCTCACTTCCAAAATTAATTCATTTCATTTAGACACTTCAGCTCAGAAATAACCAGACCGTAATGAACCATTTAACCATTTATTAATATATGACCGTTACCATATATGCAATGATATTGCATTCAAGTTTGGCGGTGTGACTCTGCTCATGTGATATTAAAAGATTTCCTGTGCAAAATGACACAGATCTTCAATCACAAACCCCAGAGCAGAGCATTCAATTCAATTCAATTAAAGTGTCAAATCACGAAGTTGTCTCAACACTTTACATGTAGAGAAGAGACCCGACGATCCCACCCTGAGCAAGCAATTAGCGACAGTGGCAACGAAAAAACTCCCTCTTAACTGGGAGAAAACGTCAGGCAGACCCTAGGCTCTAGGGTGGCGGCCTTCTGCCTCGACCGTGTCGGGGGAAAAGAGAGAGGGAGAGACAGAGGAGAGACAGAAAGCATGAAACATAATACAGTTTAACATAACATTGAACCATCAATGCATAATTAAACAACCACAACATAGTACAATCCAAAAACGCAGTACAATACACAGAATCATGGAACCACGGAGTACAATACACAGAATCATAGAACCACAGTACAACACAGAAACAACAGTTATAACGCAACAGTTATTACACAACAGTTATTACACCACAGTTATTACACCACAGTTATTACACCACAGTTATAACATGACACGACATTAAACCCTTAATGTACAACCATCACCATAATACAACGCCATCTACAAAACTATCCTGCCAACATCAGATGCTAGGGAGGAGGCCGGGGAGGTGGAGGAGTTTTGAAACCTACAGCTGTACAACCGGCACTGACAGCCAAGCACATAGAATGAACAGAGAATGAACAGAGAACAGAGGCTGCTTAAATGAACCGCCTGAGATGTACTGTGGGTATAAGAGGGCGTGAGTGAGTTAGCTGTAGCGAATGAGAATGACAAGGGGTTGAACGTATGACTTAAAGGAGTACAACTGAATAAGCTTGTTAGCGAATGGGGGGGTCCGGGGAGTATGAATGAAATATAAACATTCTGCCTGCCGTGTCTACATGAACTATCGTTTACACTGAATTTCATTTAGACACTTCAGCTCAGAAATAACCAGACCGTAATGAACCATTTAACCATTTATTAATATATGACCGTTACCATATATGCAATGATATTGCATTCAAGTTTGGCGGTGTGACTCTGCTCATGTGATATTAAAAGATTTCCTGTGCAAAATGACACAGATCTTCAATCACAAACCCCCAACACGCGCTCACTTGCAGTGAGCAAATACAGAGCCACACCTTACCTTATATGAGAATGTTTATCAGTAAAAGCATCAAATTGACGCAATTCCATTTAAATCCATTTGATATAAATAAAATATGCTACATGAATTAACTATGTGAGTGTCAGCGTTGACACATTTCCTTTAAATGCATACCGAAGATGCCCTTCACATCTAAAGCCGACATCCTGCGCCAGCAGCGACTATTAGATGCACATTTGGCAAAACACCACTGTGTTCTGATGTTAAAGGAAATAAACTATGAACTTATGAATAACTATGTGTATAGACAGCAATGTCTAATTCCTTCGATATGATGGCAGCAATGCTAACCCTTTAGGCAAGTCCCGCTCGCCCGGACGGTGACCTGATATAGAAGGAATACACTATAGTGAATTACCCATCTAAACCTACCATCTAAACCACCATTAAGCATACGTGAGACCCAACACGACCAAGCTTATAAATTTACCTATCTATAAGCCTACCACATTAAGGTAAACGTGAGACCAAACACGACCAAACCTTAGGTAAACCATGCCTACCAACCTAAACCACTGAAGCATATGAAGACCAGTTATACTTTAAAAGATACCATAACATCATAATACCACACTATAGCCTACGTGAGACCATGACACGACCGATGCTATAGTGTTTTACCAGTTATACTTTAAAAGATACCATAACATCATAATACCACACTATAGCCTACGTGAGACCATGACACGACCGATGCTATAGTGTTTTACCAGTTATACTTTAAAAGATACCATAACATCATAATACCACACTATAGCCTACGTGAGACCATAACACGACCGATGCTATAGTGTTTTACCAGTTATACTTTAAAAGATACCATAACATCATAATACCACACTATAGCCTACGTGAGACCATGACACGACCGATGCTATAGTGTTTTACCAGTTATACTTTAAAAGATACCATAACATCATAATACCACACTATAGCCTACGTGAGACCATAACACGACCGATGCTATAGTGTTTTACCTGACCCCCAACCTGCGCTCAGGCAGGAGCAATTACTTAACATGGCATCAATTATGCAACTCCTGATTTATTCCATAATTGATCATACATTTACACTCATAGCTTTTTGAGCAGAAAGAATTTCATCCGTATTTAACGGATATAACATAATATAAGCAGCAGATGACCAACGACCCATGGCTTTCAGTGTGAATGATGGAACCAAAGATGCTGCTGAGTTGCAGCACCAATCCGAAAGGAGTGAACAACTTGGGGCAAGTCCACATCTGAAGGCATCCTGCTTCCTGGCAGCGAACCAAGCCTTGACATGGCCCTCCCAACATCCGAACAAGGTTCCTCTCCCCCAGAATTTAACCGCCGTTGAAGGTAGCGAGACATGGAAGAGAACGGACAAAAGCGGTATCAGTTCTTACAATAATTGATATTCCATTAGAATAAGCGGTATCATTTCTTACAATAACTGATATTCCATAAGAATAATTAACTGATTTAGAGTGCTTAAGAGGAATTGAAACATGTGACTGAAAGAGAAGACAGGAATGGAAATGTCATGCAAGGGGTTAAAGCTTTCAGTGCAAGAAAGTATTCCCCACATCTAAGAAACCCATAAGATACTGATAGAAACTGCTTCCAAGTAATATCTACATTAGTTAAGATTCTTTCCTCCGCTTAGTAATTACATAACTTCTCGCAGCTAGCTGCGTTCATCGACACATGAGCCGAGTGATCCAAGCTACTTTTGAGTCAAATCATGCATTAACTTTTCACAACATTTCACTATCACAATCCCAACATAGAATGGAGCGATTTAAACACCCATGTAATAAGTTCAATATAAAGCGACCATCCCAGAATACTTAAATGTCCGAGATCATTAAACGATCCATACCATTTGACATACGCCTGGATTTTATGGACGCCGTTCCTTAAGAACATCAGTGTGAGTGGGTTACACAGATCAAGCAGTGAGCAACCGACATGGCTTTCAGTAAGCTTGAACCAGAATAAATTTAGATTTGATTAATGATGACCTGCCTCTCATGACTTCGGCAGAAGTAGATCCAGTTATACCACCAAGGTGATCTTGAGAACTGCTCGGCAATGACCATATCGCTGCAGTAGTTATGAAGACCGGCAGCAACCCACAACCTGAACCTTCCCAGCATCCATGATGGACAGAAGTTCATGCCATCGTCAGAATTGGATCACCATAATGGGCAGTTGCTCAAGAAACATAAAACAGAAGCAGAATAAGTTTAAGCAATGAATGAATATCCCTTTACAAAGACATGTTTAAGCTAAAAGTGAAGGTAACATGCAAGTTAGCTCATCAAACGATGAATCCAATCCATAATGATGATAGAAATTGAAGCAGCAGAGAATCAGATTAGCCTTTGTATGCCCTCTAAATGGCACCCCCTAGAGATAATTACAGTTAAAACAATCACCCCATTCACGAGCTTCAATCCACAATGAATACAATAGCTACCCTTATCTGCTCTTCTTCCAAACTACTTCCATTAACCCTTCTTACATATACTACAATCCTTACCTCACATTACCTGTTAAGCTTTTGACTTGAATAGCAGTACGGTGTCAATGCTACATAATGCTATACAACAGCCCCTTTTAGTAGTAGAATCAGTAGCTCGCACTTTAGAACTAACGGAAACCCAACCTGAACCTTCCCGGCATCCGTGATGGAAAGATGGTCATGCCATCAAAGCCTTGGATCACCATAATAGCAGTCAATCATGAAACGAAAACAGAAGCAGTGTGAATTCAAGCAATGAATATCTCTTTACAATGACATGGTTAGCTAAAAGAGAAGTAACGTGCAAATTCGCTTCAGTGCACTAATGAATCTACCTGCATCTGAGAATCAGATTAACCTTTGTTTGCCCTCTAAATGGCACCCCCTGGAGGACAACCCACTACAATTGAAGCAATCACCCCATTTCACAAGACTTCAAATCCACCATGAAGTAATTATCTATTTAAGCCTCTGCAAACTAATCCACCCATATTATAGTTACCTGAACTTGAGCGTTGATTAAGTGAATAGAACAGGAATGCAGAAATAACAGCTTCACTGAGTGGATTAAATTAACTTGAATATCCCATGATAGTTGTGTACCTATTTAACATGACAGTTACACTGCCATAATGCCTGCACATGACCAGTTAAAAAGAAAACACCCTTGCCCTTTCACCTTATTCTCACACGGTAGCATTGAACTGATCCCCATGATATGACTGTCAGTTGCATAGCATTGCTGTATTGTATGAGACTTCCTGATTACTCCCAAGAAAAGTCACATGACACACCACGCCGTGTTGCCAGATTGTAAGAGAAACAAGCGGCCAAGTCTATAAAAACAAGTCGCAAAACAAATGTTTAGAATATTAAACATTTTTTGCACCGTGATTACATATGAATCTGGGGTTCCTTCCCATGAACGCTGTTCAGTAATATATTTGCTGTGACTTACGGAACACAATCCCAAAGTCGCTTATAATAAGCATACATGGCAACACTGATTTGATACACATGCTGTGTTTTCCTATCCTGGCTTGAGTACATGTCTGAATTTATATTATGCCCCGTTGCACACAGATTGTCTACGACAGCCTTAAGTATAACATATTATAAAAGCATTTGAGCGAGCAGTAGCAATACAACTGTTGGAAACTCTGCTTGAAGCTTCAGAGCCAACTAGATGGCACTGCACCATTGTGGGTATTCCCAGAGTCAAGAGTGCCTCAGCAGAACAGCATTAGAACTTAGAAGCAGTACTTATTTTGGAAACATTTTTTGGCCCAAATAACCCCATTACTTCTATACCTTAAGTAACAATAATAATAATAATAATAATCTAAAATAGCCAAGATTCATTACCTGATGAGGTAAAGGGGAGTAGCCTACATGGGAAGCAAGCCTGCTGTGTTAACTGTGCAGTGTTGAACAAACAATCAAAGCGTTTATATGGCAACAACATGCTGTTAGCTTTAAGCTACAACAATTCGATTTTTCCACATGGGAAGCAAGCATGCTAACTGTGCAGTGCTGTATAACAAACAAGATTCTACATGCAGCAGCATGCTACGTTAGCTTTAGCTACAAACAATCCAGCTTTCCACATGGTAAAAGGGAGTAGCCTACAACCAAGCTTCTACTGTACATGGGCAGCAAGCATGCTGTATTAGCTTTGAGCTATGAGCACAGTAGTGTTAGCAGCAATAATAGAAGAAGCATTGGCTGCTGTAGCAGTGTTAAGTCAGCATCATTAGCAAATCATCTCATATAGCACCAAAATATCGTAGAGCAGCACACAAACCGTAGATAAGTAGCAGATGACAGCTCGCAGCAGCTAGCAAAATGCATTAGTTCAGCAACCAAGAAATTTGAAAATTTGAAAACCTACAGCTGTACAACCGGCACTGACAGCCAAGCACATAGAATGAACAGAGAATGAACAGAGAACAGAGGCTGCTTAAATGAACCGCCTGAGATGTACTGTGGGTATAAGAGGGCGTGAGTGAGTTAGCTGTAGCGAATGAGAATGACAAGGGGTTGAACGTATGACTTAAAGGAGTACAACTGAATAAGCTTGTTAGCGAATGGGGGGGTCCGGGGAGTATGAATGAAATATAAACATTCTGCCTGCCGTGTCTACATGAACTATCGTTTACACTGAATTCATTTTTGGAAGTGCATAATCCTATTTATAGGTTATTAATGTCATCATGTGTCTCGCTAGCCAATCACAGTGCTGAATAGAGTCAGCCAATATAGTCAGCCAATCACAGTACAGGAAAGTGGGCCAAGTGGGCCAATCACATTGCAGGAAACTAATACTAATGAGGTGTCCCAACCCCACTTATAGGGGCGGCTACACCGCCCAAAAAGAAACTCTTGACGAGCCATGCCACCATTGAAAAAAAACGAAAACGGAACGCTCGTCCTAAAACCCCATTTCCAACCCCAATCGCGGACAGAGGCCGCCGGATTAGACCCGGGGCGAGGGTGTTTTAGGACGATGGTTATTCTATCCCATTTCTGAATGGAGAGGTGCGCGATGGAGAGGAAGAAGGCCGGACGATGTTTCCTTTTAGCTTGATAATGTTTGATGGCGAAACAATCATGACTGATACACATGAAAGAAGACCCTTCACAGCTAATAGAGATTTTTTTATTTGAAGAATCCGCTCAGAATTGACTGAGTAGGGCTATAGTTAAATGTGAAGCTCTTTCTGCTATAAATATGCATCCATGCGTTCTGCACGCCCGTCGGCTGCAACATTTCCTTTTTGCCACATATCTACACTTCATGGAGTAATTTTTTTTGTACCGAAATGACTGAATTAACCGAATTAAAGTAACAAAAACGAAATAAAAGGGGAAAAAAACAGCAAAAAAATAGAAGATTTGTGTGCGTGCGCTCTCTTGGCACACATGCACACGCGTGCATGTGTCCCCCTGGATTCTAAAATGCCCTCTGCGTCCCTGGTTTATCCTGTATCCTGTATGAGATCTCTCTCCTGATTGGATGAAGTTGGTATCCCAACCTGAAAATAGATGTCCTGTTTACCAGAGATCTGGAGAGGCATGGAGCCCATCATGTTATTGAGCAAACACTCTACAGAAATAATCGCTATGGGAATATATTTAACACGTATTTTAACATGTATCAGTTATGTCCCCTTTTGCAGTGGTGTAAAAAGTACTCAAATTCTTTACTTAAGTAAAAGTACCAATACTGCAATATAGAAGTACTCTGTTACAAGTAAAAGTCCAGAATTCAAAATGTACTTGAGTAAAAGTACAAAAGTATTGGCATCAAAATGTACTTAAAGTACCAAAAGTAAAAGTACTAAATATTTGAAAATAGCCAACGTATAAAATAGGGTTGAAGTGGTTAATATATGTTTCATTATATCATAATTTATATCTGAAAAGTAACTAGTAACTAAAGTTTTCAAATAATCGTCAGCCAATCTATAGTTTTAGCAATTTTCGCAATCTTTTTTACAGTGGGCGGGGGC
>NC_137604.1:8072522-8117522 GCF_963280865.1 Gymnoscopelus braueri
CTACGAGGCCTATTTGAAGAATTTGACGTTCTTCCTTGGCCTACTAGTGTCCGTGCAAAGTTTGACGCCGATCACTCCAGCGGTGTCCAAGATTAGCCTCTCACACACACACACACACACACACACACACACACACACACACACACACACACACACACACACACACACACACACACACACACACACACGCACACACAGGGGCGAAAACATAATTGCCCCCTCGCGGCCTGGCAGCCTTGCGGACATAATGCATTATCTTATCAACATTACAGACTTTCTCTGTCCTCTCCTCTCTCTGTTTACTGTCAGTAAGCTGAGTCTCTAGAAGGTCACACTATTATGTGACATCCTGGAAGCAGGTCACAGAGAGGACTGCAGTGGTACACATTGTAAAAGTGTTTCTGGGGACCCCCAGGGGTCCCTGAGGGACCCCTGGGGGGTCAACATTACCCTGGGTTGTATGCCAACATTATTGTATGTAACAATGTTCTGCCTTATATGCACTGAGTGAGTGAGTGAGTGAGTGAGTGAGTGAGTGAGTGAGTGAGTGAGTGAGTTAGTTAGATTAGGGGTTTTCAACTGATTGTAAACCAGGGAGCAGCAGGGCCGGACTTAGCGTTGGGCTAGGGTGGGCTGCAGCCCACGGGCCTCCAACTGGGGGGGGCCTCCGATTTTTTTATGATCAAATTGTTTTTTTCTAACCCTAAAACCGAAATAAAGAAACCAAAAACTGAAAAAAAAACTATTACCCAATCCGCCCAATACCGCGTGCATGCATGTGTCCAGCGAATGGGGGCCTCGAAAATTACCCTAGCCCATGGGCCTCCTATAAATCCGGCACTTGGTCCACCCTGACTAAGAATCAACCAGGGGACCACTGTTGTTGTGTTGGGTGGAGATATATGGGTTAAGAAGACTAGTGTTTTTGGTAAAACTTGCCATGCATCCCATGTCTATAATACATTAATCAGCTTATAACACTGTATGATTACAGTTATAAGAACTCAAATTCTCATAACACTTTATCACGCTGTTTCTCAACCAATGTTCCATGGACACATGTTCTTAAATGATGACTGTTAAAGGTCTTGATACAATTCATTGCACTATACCACTCGCAACACATTTTATCAAGCTCTTAACAAACCCTTAACATTCACTGCCACTGACGTAATAAACGTAATTATTCCCGTTTACCAATACTGCCACTGACCTAAAAAACGACCAAGGAGATATGATTTTTCAAAGATCTAGACTCCTATCCACTTCCTTGTTAACTTAAAACTTAAAAATTCTGTATCTCGGCTCCTGAGTACCTTTTTTTTTTCAATGAAAAATCTCTGGCAGTGGGCAAACGCGGCCAGAAATAATTCAGGCAGTGAATGAGTTAATAATTTTACTGAAATATCATTCTAGTGGTACAGAACAACAACAAAAAAAAGGTTGAGAAACACTGATCTCTTCCTTTGCCATTAACTTACAGTATGTATGAGTGAGCAGAGACAAGAGCAGACACACTATTATATTGGCACATCTCCTAATAATGATAACTCAACCAGGCAATTCTTGAGATTCTAACTCCCTTTTCTGTGGAAGTTTGTGATCTCCTACTTCCCAGTAACTGACCACACTGAGGCTGTGATGATCATCTTAGGTCACCAGGTCATTTAGTGCAGTGGTTCTCAACCTGTGGGTCGGGGTCCCCAGGGGGGTCCCCACATGATTTTGGAGGGTCCCCAGATGACAGCAAAGTGAAAATGTAAGGACTTTTAAGAGCTTTTTAATACCTAAAAATAATTAAAAGAAATGGAATGAAATTAAATTAAAGAAGACCATTACTGCATCAAAAGTATGTCAACAAACTATATGAAAACTGGTCAAACAAAACTGTCAAATAATATAAGAAAGAGGCAAACACTTTGAAAATAGCTGATGTACAGGCTCACAACGCCTTGCAAGGTGAGGCGTTGTGAGCTTGTAGATCGGCTATTTTCACAATATTTATCTGTGGAAGTCAAACTAATTGTAATGCCTCTCCTACAATTCCAAGTGCTTGTCGGGGTGGGGGGTCCCCAGTTCAAATTATGATTATTTCGGGGGGTCACGGCCTGAAAAGGTTGAGAACCACTCATTTAGTGAACTGTTTCTCAACTAGTGGTCGACGGACCACTAGTTGAGAAAAAGAAATACATTTTAATTTTCCTCTAAGTTCTGGGAATTCTGCCTGACAACTCATGCTCACAAGGGACTGTGTTTCATACATGTGCCTCTTCACCAGAGGTGGAAAGTAACTAAGTACATTTACTGAAGTACTGTGCTTAATGCAATTTTGAGGTATTTTTTTACTTTACTTGAGTATGTCCAATTCTATACTTTTACTTCTACTCCACTACATTTCAGAGGCAAATATTATACATTCACTCCACAAAAATTATTTGACAACTTTAGTTACCAGTTACTTTGTAGATTTTGATCATTATTACAAAACATACATTAACCACTTCAGCCCTATATACTTTTTGGCCATTTGAAAATAGCCGATCTACAAGCTCACAATGCGTCGCGATGCGACGCATTGTGAGCTTGTAGATCTGCTATTTTCAAAATATTTTCTGGCATTCTATACATTTGAAAACTTGTGAAATGGGACCTTCTGCATAACGAGTGCTTTCTGCTTTTGGTACTGTAAGTACATTTTGATACCCAATTTCTTTGTACTTTTACTCAAGTACATTTTGAATTCCGGACTTTTACATGTAACAGAGTATTTCTACATTGCAGTATTGATACTTTTACTGAAGTAAAAAAAATTGAGTACTTTTTCCACTGAATCTGTGGACATGGCAATGAGCCGATCCTCTTTTGAAGTTGTTTAAGCTTAAAGTAACCTACTTTTGGAATGTTTTATTATTACTGAATGCATGACCAGGGACCTGCATGCAATACCTCCACGGACCACCAGTTGAAAACCCCTGAGTTAGATAGTCAGATAGAATAGCAAATAACCCACACATATATACAGAAGCTGTCCATATTTGAGGTTTGAGTTCACCTTCAACTTATATTGCAGGGGTCTTCAGCGTTTTCAGGCCGAGGACCCCCTGAGAGAGATGAAGCAGGGACCCCCTAGCTGAGAGAGAGATGAAGCAGGGACCCCCTAGCTGAGAGAGAGATGAAGCAGGGACCCCCTCTATATTGTATAAAATTGTGTTTTAGCTTAAACCTTTTTTGTTTGTTTACTTGGTCTGCCCTTTTTTCCCTCTACACCTAAACCTCTTTGCCAAAAATAGCCGATCTACAAGCTCACAACGCCTCGCAGCGCGAGGCGTTGAGAGCTTGTAGATCTGCTATTTTTGGCTAAAGATCCTCAGAAAAAAGGGATGCTAGGGTTCAAGTGGTTAAGGTAAAAAAAAAATATCCTATCACACAAAGATTTGGCGGACCCCCTGTAGTAACTCTGAGGACCCCCTAGGGGTCCCGGACCCCCTGTTGAAGACCCCTGGTCTATTGGATTGGCCTGGGACACTTTCTCACACAAAAAAGGCCCTCGGGGGGGGGAAACCTCTCCCATGTTCTTCTCACCCCTGTTGCTTTTTTAAGTCACTTAGTGAGGTTTGAGCCCAAAATGAGGTTTGTGTGTAAAACGTTCTCACGACGCGCCACAACAAAAAACACCACATTTAGCTCTGCCGTCCCTTCATTTTCACACTGTGTTCTTCACGGCTGAGCTCCGTGGACTCTGTAATTCAAAGAGTTATATGTGTGGGAAGCACTGCACAGTCCTGTTTAAACACATTAACCCTTTTAGACTGGGAACGCATCTGTGTCATTTTTAGATTTCTTTAGCTATTCAAAAATAGCAGATATACAAGCTCATAGCGCGGCACCGAGTGCCGCGCTATGAGCTTGTAGATCTGAAATTTTTGGGAAAATCTTGAAAATTTGTGCAAATCTTTCAATATATATATTTTTTAAAGTGAACATTTTGTTGTTATAATATCAGTAGTTCTCAAACTTTTTTTCATGTCAAGGACCCCGAAAATTATATGTATTTTGCCCGCGGACCCCCATCTCAAAATATGTTGTTCCAGGGACCCCGAGAAGCAAAGATTTGAGTAAAAAAATACGCTTTTAAAAATGTATATATTCAAAGATTTGAAAATGAAAATAGCAGATCTACAATCTCGTAGCGCTACGAGCATGTATGTCTGCTATTTTTGAATAGCCAAATAAATCTAAAAATGACACGGATACTTTCCCGGTCTTAATGGGTTAACCCTGACCACCCTATTGTGGCCATGTCATTATAGGCGGAAATGTCCAAAACATTTCCAAAAAAAAACGGCATCTTCCAAAAATTCGAAAGTAGTGAAAATAGCAGAACGTATACAATCTTGTAGATTTGCTGTTTGCCATTCGTTGTATGGCAAAGAAGGGATGTATGCATTCCCTTATCTCCCCCCGCCCCCCATCTTATAATGTTTTCTTATACGTTTTGACATGTATGAGATGTGCTATGAAAATCTATAAATTAATATAGATTGATTGATAACCAACTTGAACCCTATAGCGTCCTTATCATGTCATAATTGCCAAACATTGGCAGGGCGAAAACAGACGATCTACAAGCCCACAATGTGTGAGCTTGTAGATCGTGAAGAGATTTGCTGTAGAAGGAAACAGTGCATGAATGGGTTACAGGTTTAAGAGTGGTTAAAATGTATGACTTGACCAGTACAGCCACAGTCTTGCACTGCTCCACTAAGGCTGATGGGGATTCAGTGCCTTGCTCGAGGGCACTTTACTAGTAGTTGTGACTGTGTTCCAATCATGTTCTGTTGAAGTAAAAAAAATATATATATATATATATATATAATGGTAAAATCACGGCCGCCTCTCGCATTAAAAGGACATTCTAATGCGTGAGGGGGCTGTGATTTTACCATTACTTTTTTCATTAATGTTTTATATATTTTTTTAATGTTTATTTTATTCGAAAGTTCAATATCCCTGTAAGTGCAATTTAGAATTCAGGACTTTTCCTTTTTTTTAAAACCTTTTTATATTGTGGTATTGGTACTTTTACTTAAAACTCTATTATGTTATTTATCTAGTGAATACGATGTTAATCTGTATGTTAGGCTACTAGAATGTAACTTGTACAATTGGGGTGGTTGTATTTGGTCTCCCTGCTATTCTATCGAGACATTTACTGTAGATCCTGTGTCTAGGTTGGACACGACCTTTGACACAAGCCTGTTTCTGGTTTGACACGAATTTGGACCTCTATAGGTCAAAATTCTATTTCTCCCCTGAGCAAGCAGGCAAGCTCTGTTAGCTCAATGGTATAAAAAAAAATGTCAGCACTTGCGCAGGACGAGACCCATGGGTTCAAATCCAGAAAAGGAGAAAAGACCTGAGTGCTTTGTCCACCACTGGTTCATACGGAATGTACTGTTAGTTCCCACGCATCCCTGCATCATGTGATGGGTGCCGGTGTCCGTCCGCACACACACACACACACACACACACACACACACACACACACACACACACACACACACACACACACACACACACACACAGACACACACAGACACACACACACACACACACACACACACACACACACACACACACACACACACACACAAGAGCAGCTCGGCTCTGCGCGCGCGTGTGTGTGTGCAAGGGGAAGACATTCTGAGACGGACACACGCATTAACGTCGGACAGAGGACTCATTCACTCTCCCGCTCTTCCCTCGCTGATTGACTTAACCACTTAAACCCTCTATACTTAGTTCAAATCCCTCAACGACAACGATGTTATTTTTGTGAATTTCTATAATTTGTACACTAAATCTCCTCTAAAAATAAGCTACTTATAGCTCACCACGTGCTATTTTCAGCCCAACATTCACCCCAGAATAGGGACGCTATAGAGTTCAAGTGGTTAATATTTTCTGTACAGATTACCTCTTCCTGGAGGAGTCTGTGCATGTGTGTGTGTGTGTGTGTGTGTGTGTGTGTGTGTGTGTGTGTGTGTGTGTGTGTGTGTGTGTGTGTGTGTGTGTGTGTGTGTGTGTGTGTGTGTGTGTGTGTGTGTGTGTGTGTGTGGGGGCGTGTGTGCGCGTGTTTAGGCATGTGTGATGCTATGTTTAAAACCAACAAGAGGAGACAACTGATGTCATTTGAGGACATGGCTCATTCGGTTCACACTTTCTGCACCCCAACTGAAGACAGCCTGAGGACACTGACTGAGTCATCCGATCAGACATCAATAATGGATGGTCTGAACAATAGAGCGGTGATTCTCAAACGATTTTGATTTTCAAGGAGCCCCAGTTTGGCGAAGGACTCCCATTTGACACCGTTTTTTAAATCTCTAGGATGGTAGGACCCATTCTTCACCGTCAAATCTCATTCCTCAGTGTTTATTTAGGTAACTCTTGGAGTGTGCAATGGATCAAGGAAGCTGGCTTCGGACCTGAAGGATGCGGGTTCAAATCCCTGAAGCAAGCAGGGACCTGAGGCCATGGGGAGAGCATGCAGGCTCTGTCTGTCTGTCTGTCTGTCTGTCTGTCTGTCTGTCTGTCTGTCTGTCTGTCTGTCTGTGCAAGGACGCAGAGGGCATTTTAGAACCGAGGGGGACATGCGTTCCGTGCATGTTTTTTTGTGTGTGTTTTTGTTACATTAATTTGGTTAATTCGGTACCAAAAATGTACTGTGGGGGGATATCCCTCCCCCCAATGGAACTGAGTATGTCCAAACCCCCCCTCCACCCCCCCCCCCCCTGCGCCCCTGTGTCTGTGTATATGTGTGTGTGTGTGTGTGTGTGTGTGTGTGTGTGTGTGTGTGTGTGTGTGTGTGTGTGTGTGTGTGTGTGTGTGTGCGTGTGCGTGTGCGTGTGTGTGTGTGTGTGTGTGTGTGTGTGTCTCCTGAGCTAATCTCGCAAACCGATCAGACTAATCAGCACTTGTTTCTTTTGCACGCTGCCAGTAGGACAGACCTTTTTATTACGCCGTGACTCGGCTAGCCGTCTATGACTCTTTTTGTTCCATATACAACAGTTTGTCTGTGTGTGTATGTGCATGCGTGTGTGTGTCTGAAAGTGTGAAGTGAAATGAGAAGTAAAAACGTTTCGTTTTAATCAAAAAACATCACTTACACCACCTTTGATTGAATTTAAATAAGTACTAACATGCATCAGTGGAATAACCTGATAGTAGAATCAGGGTCCAGTCTCCTACAGTAGGAAAAAACAAACAATGATACTGTAGATTTCACAGTCGTGCTTGAAGTTGAAAATATACAACATTTTCAGCTTTCAGCTATTTGTTGTACAACGCGGCTCTCCGGCGTTCTGCCTCACCGTCCATCGACCACGTGCTAGCAACCACCACAATCTGTCTGCAAACATCAGCTGATCACCCAACACTGTCAAATCCTCAGTGGTAATTTGACCCTGAGAGGGTACAGATGGAACCAAATGGACCAGTAACGGGATCAAGATCAAGACAATCAAGAAGGGATTATTTCCGATATAAAATGTTGATAAATATTTTGAAACCGTGGGTTTAATAACCAGTCCACATAAATGCAGGGCCGCTGGCTGACTATTTGGGTGTTCTAAGCGTATTATCTTTGTGGTTGTTTGTGTTGTGTTGTTTGACCACTTCTATATTTCTAGTTGAGAGTGTTTGCATGTGTCTGTCTCCCTACACTCCTAAATGATGCAGGCATACACAGGAAATGTATTTTTCTCCCCCATATATCTTTTTTTCCATGAATGTAGTGTCGCCTGAAGCAAAAACAAGCTACAGTATGAACGTATGAATGTAATGACCACATATACACATACGTATGTAGCTACCAGAGGTGGCAACAGAAAAACTAAAATTATTATCTTCTAAACAAAATGTTTACTTTGTTTAGTAAGTCTGTGTATTCATATGTTTTGCTGTGGACAGTACCTCCATATTTCATCTTTTTTTTGTTCATTAAGTAATGCTCTGTTGTACGCCTTGTCATGACAATGTCAAGCAAAAGTAGCTTTCTTTTTAGAAAAAGGTAAAAATTTTTGTACTTTTACTTTGTTACTGTGAGTATATTTTGATGCCAATACTTTCAAGTCAAATTTTGAATACAGGCCTTTTACTTTGTAACAGAGTATCTTTATATTGCGGTATTTCCACTTTTACATACTCTAAGTCGAAATTCTGTGTACGTCTTCCACCACTGAGATGAATAAACTTCAAGTAAAGGTTTTGTCATTGGAGCAGCTGTAGGTATTTGCAGACGGACTCTGCCGGCTCGCCTCATTTGACAAAACAAAGAGAAGCTTCATCTAATGGCCTCCTCCTTCAAACACACAAGATGAACTCAGCATTTGTCGGTAAACATAGGCAGATGAAAAATCCTTTTTACCTTCTCTGCTGTGCCCGTCTTTCCTCCCCTAACACTTCCATATCATCTGCGGTCACTCGAGGGTCACAGAAATATGTGTCACGGTAGAACCAGGGGTGACCTGTGCACCAGGATGGAAATAATTACAAGACAGTGTCCTGGAGTTCTTCTTAAGGGATTCTGTTGTGACAGAGTTCAAACAACGAAGACAAAAATAAGGCGAAGACACTGACTGGATTTTAAAGCATGAATGATTATCGTACACTCGCCAGTAGGAGACAGACTTACAGTATATCTGTATAAATACACTCTATACAGAGAATATGCACTCACTTGGAACACATCACATTTTCCCATTACTACTACATGGATAAAATGAAATAATTGACAGAAACAGAGTGAGAAGCTCTATGAGAAGACATCAAACTAATGAAAGACATTCTTTAAGCATTTGGATTGGCGGTTGTCTAGAACCGCCAATTCGACCGATATGCCCATACATAGGCATACATTATGGAGATCCAGTTGTCCAGAACCGCCGATCCAACCAATATGCCCATATATGGGCATGCCCATATATGGGTATGCCCATATATGGGCATATACTGATGATATCAGGAATCTCCATATATGGGCATAAAAGGGACATGGACAGACAGATACAGAGATCCCATATGGGCGTAAAAGGGACACAGCTAGGAAGACAGATACAGAGATCTCCATGGGCACAAAAGAGACACGGGCAGACGGGTACAACGGGTACTCTGACAACGGGTACAGTGGGTATTGCATAAACGAGTGGGGCATGCATTCCCCATTTGCATCGTTCTCAACGTGCATCGTTCCCGAGTAGACCTAGATTCTACAGGTCCACATGTGGAGGATATTGAGTTACCTGATTGAGTGTTGCTGTTTGGAAATTAACAGATGAAAATAATATCAGGAAAAGATGATATGAGAATGAAAGAGAGTAATGGATTGCTATGAGGATAGACAAAGTGCCAAAAGAAAACGGACAGCGTCCGGTTGCCTCGGAAGGCAACGGGAGTCTGACACTGAGCCCAGTGTTGGTAACACCTACATACAGAGTTCCAGGAGGATGAAAGGTTAAGCCCAAGGATACAAATGTAATCAGACGACCCTGATGCAGTATTTTGGCTAAGCAGATCTCCGTTCCCAGTAAACCCATAATGCAGATGGCTCCTTATCTTCCGTGTTTATGTTCCCTGCTAGGAAACTCCATTCAGACATCATCATAACAATGTAGTTATAATTGCAGTCATTTATTATCCAGTCATACAGTATAAAAGTAATACTCAAATAGGAGGAATAATGAATTAATAATAGTAAGTAAACAGGAATATAAAATGAATTTCTATTACAGTTGCATTACAGTAATAATAGCATGGAGATTCTCCAGGCAAGCCTTGGGTCCTTCTAAGAATGTCCACTCCAGAGAGATGGACGGTCAAGTTCCGCTCTGAGTTCTACATTTCTATATTTGGAAACATTGACAATGGCTGTCGGCCAATCATAATGCAAGGCCGGATCTTAACTCTGACATCACGCCACCAATATACACTTTTGCAGCATGTGTTTCATTTCAGTTTGCACAGCCGCTCTCTGCAGGTTTCTTTAATGAAATGAATCCATGACATGACAGAATGACATCAGAAGTATTAACCTCTATGGATCCCTCAGCAGGGACTATGTCACCGCTGTTATTTAATTTTGTCAACGCTAAAAACAAATTCACCACGTCTGTTACGAATGCTCTGGCAGAAAGAAATACGAAACCTTTGATAAATGACTTCAAACAGATTCCTGGAAACGAGATGGAAAGGAAGACTACACTCGATCAAGCACTGAGGGGAGTCCTGGGAGATCAGATCATCGAGCAGAAGGCAAGCTGTGAGGACTATCTGTCTCTCACCAGCCTCAGCGTCGACGCCGTCACAGAAGGCATCTGCTCTGCCACAACTCCGTTCCTCCTGTTGGGAGACGTACTGGACTGCCTGCCTCTCGATCAATGCGAAAAGATATTCTCCTTCGTCGAGGAGAACGTCTCCACGTGGAAATCGACCGCCTTCTATGCGGCCGGGAGGATTCACTTGTTGAGGATGTGCAACGATCTGTTGAGGAGGCTGTCCAAATCTCAGAACACAGTGTTCTGTGGGAGAATCCAGATTTTCCTGGCTCGTCTCTTCCCTCTGTCCGAGAAGTCGGGCCTCAATCTCCACAGCCAGTTCAACCTGGACAACATCACGGTATACAACAGGTCTGAGCAAGTGAGCACCCTTGGACAAAATCTCAAAGAAAAGGAAGATGGAATAGATGTAAGAGACGAGGAGGGAGAAGAGGATTCGCCCGCACCATGTTCCATTCCGACCGACTTCAACTTCTACAGGAAGTTCTGGAGCCTGCAGGACTACTTCAGGAACCCGGTGCAGTGCTATGATAAGTTCCCGTGGCTGCAGTTCCTCAAGTACTCGGGCGAGATCTTGGCGGTATTCAACAGCTACAAACTGGACGACACGCAGGCCTCTAAGAGGAAGCTGGAGGACTTGAGGACATCCGGTGGGGAACGCGTCTATTTTGCCAAGTTCCTTACCAGCGAGAAGCTGATGCACTTGCAGCTCGGCGACGGTAACTTCAGGCGACACATTCTCCTGCAGTACCTCATCCTCTTCCAGTACCTCAAGGGCCAAGTTAAGTTCAAAGGTCCCAGCTGTGTTCTCAGCGGTGACCAGACCGCGTGGATCGAAGACACGACCAAACTGGTGTACCAGCTGCTGAGAGAAATCCCCCCCGATGGAGTCGGGTTCTCCACCATGGTCCAGCACATCCTGGACACGGAGGAGAACTGGAACGCTTGGAAGAACGAGGGATGCCCGAGCTTCGTCAAAGAGAGGACAACCTCGGACGACAAACCCAAGAGGCCCGCCAGAAAAAGACCGGCTCCGGAGGACTTCCTGGGGAAAGGGCCGGACGACAAGACCTTCATGGGCAACGAGATGCTGAGCAGACTGTGCAGCCTGAACCACAACAACATGGAGGCCTGCAGGTCGGACAGCGTCGAGTCGGCGCAGTCTCTGGACGCGTTCTTCGCGAACGCCGTCGAACAGGCCGACCCCGCCAACATGGTGGAGGACGCGTACAAGGACGTGCAAAACGCGGCGTTCGGCTGGCGAGCTCTGCGGCTGCTGTCCAGACGGAGTCCCCACTTCTTCCAGCCCGCCAAGCAGAAGAAGTTCAAGAGCCTGCCGGCATACCTGGACAGCGTGGTCGGCAAACAGACCAAAAAGCTGCCCAAGGAGGACGTCGCCTCCTCTGAGGAGGTCAAGACAGGAGAGGAGGAGGAGGATGACAGGGATAACGGAGATGTCATTAAAATATATAATTCACACACTAACGAGAATAAAGAAGAACAAAGTGCGAGGACAGAAGAGAACAAGGAGTGTAAACCGGATACGGTGTCACCGATAGAAGACTCAACCTCTTGTGAAAAGAGTCCAGTTATGTTATTGTCACTTAATTAATTTATCCCCCCAAAACTGAACACCTGCACCGTGCTTTTGTTCAAATACCTTTCGAAATATTACCTTTTCAAACTTTTTATTTAGGCAATAACGTCTGCAGAGGTAGGTGGTTATAACGAGGTCACATTTACTCAGTTACATTTACTTAAGTAACTTTAATGCAACATACTTTTCACTTACTCAAGTATGGCTATTTCACATCTTTGGCTACATTTGTAGCCATATATACTTGTAGCCAAATATCCATATACTGATAAATGGTACTGCACTGAATACTCTGATAATAGAGACACTGCGCTAGGTACTCTGATCTCGGATA
Organism: Gymnoscopelus braueri; assembly: GCF_963280865.1. Taxonomy (NCBI): domain Eukaryota; kingdom Metazoa; phylum Chordata; class Actinopteri; order Myctophiformes; family Myctophidae; genus Gymnoscopelus; species Gymnoscopelus braueri. Next base: position 8,084,788 of record NC_137604.1, read on the forward strand.
CTACATTAATGTGAAAAATATTCTGGAATTTACTTCCTTGGCTATACTGGCAGCGTACACAAGACATTTAGTGCAGATTGGTTCAGTGGTTTGTGAGATTTGCCACAGACAGACACACAGGCACCCACACAGGCAGGAGGGCTCCCTCCTTGCCTTGGACTGGCAGAGATAGTGTTGCTGTTGCTGTTGGGTGGAAACCTTGCATATGTCCAAAGAAATGTAATGGTGGAAATTAATTGAATTTAATTAATTGCTTAATTATTTGAATAATTGAAAATGCTTAATATTTTGCTTATAGGTTTTATACAGTGGATCAGGAGGTAGAATTGTCTGTTGGGGAATCGGACGGTTCCCATTTTTCTCTGCCATCGGTGTGTGTGTGTGTGTGTGTGTGTGTGTGTGTGTGTATATTGTAAACTGCTTTGGAGAAATGTGCCGTATACGCGTAAATGCACCATTTTACATTTAAAGCTGCACGATGTAACTTTCTTCTTCTACCCCGGATTTGAACCCGGTTTCCTATGCAAGTGCTGACATGTTTACCATTGAGCTAATAGAGCCCTGCCTGCTTGCTCATTTAATCTTGACCATCAGGTCAAAATTCATGTCAGATCCTGTGTCTAGGTGAGACGTGGCCTTTGACACAATCTAAATGTCTCAATAAAAGAGCAGGGAAACAAAATACAATCACCCCAAGTTATATTGCATTAACACACTTTACCATACAGATTAGACAAAAGTACCTTTAATTCATTACAAAAAAGTTACATAGCGCCGCATTAAGAGAATGCATACATTCTTCTGAATTATAATATGCAGAACAAGGCCTAATGTTCTCATCATAAGTAGCAGTTTTGACATTCTGCAATGGTGAGGAATAAAATGTATATCTAATCTATTGTATATCTTACAAAAATGAAGCAGAAGACGGTTGTGAGAAAGATCTATTATTTAATAGAACCCAACCGATAAATCGGTTTGGCCGATACAATGGCCATAATTTCGTTTATTTCGCTTTTTCTTTTTTTCTTAAAAAATAGCAGGCCGTACAAGCTCACAACGTGTTGCGACACAACGTGTTGTGGGCATTTAGAAAATGTATGGGGATGAAGTTGTTAAATAAAATGAAATAAAGTTTGGTTAAGTGTATTTTATATTTACTCGTTTGCTTGTTCATTGTATGATTGAGGTTAAATGTTCTATTAATATATCACGGGTATATACTTAATTAAAAAACGTATCAATCAAAAAGGTTCAAAATCTTTCACTTTTTCTTTCTTTTTTTAATAAAATAAATCAAACCATTTGTGCAAGTGACATAGCCTAGCCTATACTGTATGTAAGCCATGCAAACCGTTTGTTCATGTGCAGTGGTGTAAAGTAACTGAGTATATTTACTCAAGTACAGTACCAATTTTCAATACTTTTGCTTCAACTTCACTACATCTCAGAAGCAAATATTCTACTTTTACTCCACAATTATTTGCAGACATAAATTATTATATTATAAAACATACATTAACCCACTTTATCCCTATTTTATACATGAAATGAAAATTGACGATCCACAAGCTCACAACGTCGCATCGCTTGTGGATCTGCTATTTTCAAACATTTTAGTACTCTTACTTGTGGTACTTTTAAGTATATTCGTTTGGTTCCCAGTTTTCACCTTGTTTGTGATGGAAAGTCAAAACACAATTCCAGTAATGATGAGAAGTCATTGTGGGGGTGGGATGCTGCATGCAGTCAGTACATGAAACGGGTGAATCATTAAAGATTAGCAGCATGCGGAGACCGCTGATTGGCTGCAGATTATGACCTACTGTTTCAACGACCCCGCGGTCGGAGACACAGAGGTCAGCGAGGTCGGAGACAGAGGGGTGCGTGGGAACTTTTCACACAGCCGAGGGAAGGCATCGACCTCCGAGATCACAAGGCGTTATTCATTCACAGACGGCACACTGTTTCACTTCACTCTTTTATTTTAAAGGTGCAGTGATGCAGTGTGGTGTGCAAGTGATATTTTGTTTGTCAAACTAAGTTTTAAATAGCTCTATATTCTGATAGCAATCCTTGCTTTTGGAGTGTTTGTTCAGAAACAGGGGTCTCCCCGTCTCTCCAGCTCTTTATCAAACAGAAAATAAAATTTCTGGACAGGATACCAGTCTTTTGAAAGATATTTTTTGTGCCTTTAGTTTCGTCTCAATCTCCACTGGTACTATCAATAAAGGCACAAAAAGGATCGGGATTCGAACCCACAACAGGCTGTTAGGCTGCATTAGAGCTTTTATGTGGTATGCGCCCCGGCCCACTAGGCCAGCATGCATCCCACCAGGGCTCCTATTTCCTCAGGAGACAGAACTCATACAGCTGAACTCATACAGATAAACAAGTGAAATTGGAAGTGAAAGAGACACATTTTAGATACAATGTTTCTTCCCGACAGTGACGATATTAGACTGGTTTGAGCCGGGATGAATGTTTGCTTTGCTCAGCAGGGAGGTGTCATGGCCTCTGGGAAGTCACTGTGAATCCTGGGTAATAGGTGTTTTTATCATAGTGCACCAGTAGAATCCAATTAACAATGGACTATAATTAACAATGGACTCTCATGACTGGGAGTCTCTCTCCCAGTCTCTCTCTCTCTCTCTCTCTCTCTCTCTCTCTCTCTCTCTCTCTCTCTCTCTCTCTCTCTCTCTCTCTCTCTCTCTCTCTCTCTCTCTCTCTCTCTCTCTCTCTCTCTCTCTCTCTCTCTCACACACACACACACACACACACACACACACACACACACACACACACACACACACACACACACACAATGAGGGACACGAGTCCTATCAGTCGCGGCGTCATAATCCACTGTGAGGGGACGGGCCTTTGTTACAGCCCTCTGAGTGTGTCACACACACACACACACACACACACACACACACACACACACACACACACACACACACACACACACACACACACACACACACACACACACACACACACACACACACACACACACACACACACACACACCACTAAAAGGATAATAATCTATTCATGGGGGAAAGAGTCCAGCTGCTCTAATTTGAGAATAAAGAGCAGCCACCTTTGTTCACGTCACACACACACCAACCAACCCCCATTCACATCTCCTCTCCTCTCCTCTCCTCTCCTCTCCTCTCCTCTCCTCTCCTCTCCTCTCCTCTCACATCTGCCAGTCAGACCGGCTATAACCGCTGGTTTCTGTGTGTGTGTGTGTGTGTGTGTGTGTGCGTGCGTGCGTGCGTGCGTGCGTGCGTGCGTGCGTGCGTGCGTGCGTGCGTGTGTGTCATTGATTTGATTCTCAAAACGACTGAACATCAGTTCAATAAGGTAGTGCTTCTCAAACTTTTTCATGCCAAGGACCCCCATATTGTATTTGGCTGTGGACCCCCATCTGAAAATGTGTTGCGCCAGGGTCCCCCAGAAGATAAATGTTAAAAAAAAAATCTTCAGGCACTTTCAAGATTTTTTGGAAATGTTCAAAAATAGCAGATGTACAATCTGCTATGAAGTGCATGAAGTGATGCGCTATGAGCTTGTAGATCTGCTATTTTTGAATATCCAAAGTATAAATCATGGATAAAGGGGTTAAAATGTATGAACACATTTTGGTTTAAGGTTCTGTGTTTCAACAGACAGTGCTTCATTCCTATTGTCTGCTGATGTGTGCTGCTCCTGAGATGCACGAGACCTATACTGTAACTGCTGTGGAGCTCCCTCTCTTATGTAAAGACTTTTAACCACTTAAAACCCGCTTGACCGGAGTCCCTCAGGGCTAGTGTGCAGAGTATTTTCAGTTTTCTGTTATTGTGGGGAAGACTTTCGCAGAAAATAATGTAGCAGATCAACAAGAGCTTGTCGATTGGCTATTTTCAGTAAAAGCTTTCTCCATAATAAGGATAATACTGCATGGGGTTTAAGTAGTTAATTCATGTACATCCTCTATAACAAGACAGGGTCCAATGACGTCGTGCCTTCTCAGTGGATCTCTGATGTCATGTTGATGACATCATATGGATGACGTGGGGGTGGAAGTCGGAACTCCATATTTGGGCAATACTGATTGGCAGATTGCAGGAAAGGGGTGAGTGAGATGAATTTCACAAAATGTGAAAAGGATTCACATACATGTACGTGCGCACGCACGCACGCACACACACACACACATGCACGCACGCACGCACGCACGCACGCACGCACGCACACACGCACACACACACACACACACAATGCTTTTTGGTCAAGTATACATTGCAGAGAGAGAGAGAGAGAGAGAGAGAGAGGGGGAGAGAGAGAGAGATTCTTGAACCCTAGTGTCCATATTCTGGGGTTAACATTCGGCAAATATAGGCGATCTACAAGCTCACAAGCAGGGGTCAGGTCATCAATATGTCCGTACATGGACAACATTTGTGTCCGTGGTAAGACTTGTCCTTGTCCATGGCAAATCTTTGACTAAACAAATTACACTACAGGAAGAAAAAAAAAAGATTCATTATAATGTTCTTATTCTGTTCATGTAATGTGCAATGAAAGTACTGACTGTATAAGACCCAATTATTGAAATCCCAAACACAGAATAGACTTGGACCATGCTGCATTGATGTCTGTATAGACCATGCTGCATTAATGCATGTATACAGTCAGTTTACAGTGAATAGACTTGGACCATGCTGCATTAATGCATGCATACAGTCAGTTTACAGTGAATAGACTTGGACCATGCTGCATTAATGCATGCATACAGTCAGTTTACAGTGAATAGACTTGGACCATGCTGCATTAATGCATGCATACAGTCAGTTTACAGTGAATAGACTTGGACCATGCTGCAGTAATGCATGCATACAGTCAGTTTACAGTGAATAAACTTGGACCATGTTGCATTGATGTCTGTATGCAGCCAGTAGTGGCTGACTTGCCAGTCTCCAGGTTATATTCCATTGTTTTAAAATATTTAGCACATTGTCATAGACATTAATGCACATTTAGGGCTAGGTCTGTGTCTTTCCGCTCATGTCCGTGGCAAAAGTAAAGTTGCACATACTGTCCATCACGAGCTGGCATAGTGATGACGACCCCTCGCTCACGATGAGTCGCAACTTTTGGCCAAAGATATTTGGGGTAGACCAGAGGGAAATGACAGGCGCATGGCTAAAATGATCATCAATTACATGCAGCGGCAAAGCTTGATGCAATGGCTGTCTGTTTCGGTTTCAACCCCTGCCTGTAATTAAGAGGCAGATGCTAAATGATGCTTTGTGTGTGTTTGGTGGCATATTTGACGGTAGCGTCCATGTGTGACGCCACTTCTAAGTTCATCGTGAACTTTAGTTGTGTAAACACACACACCACAGGCCGACGACATGCATACTCCTCCTGTCTTATAGATATTAAAGGGATATTTCACTTTCAAAAAAACTTTGGGTCATTTTATCGTCTACTCAGGCTTTTGTGAGCCCCCCAGACCGTTTTTAAGTTGCTTAATTCAGTATTTAGATATTTGTTATTCATTTTATCAGACACGCCCCCTTCCTATACAAACCCATTATAACTTCAAACTCAATTTTTAACATGTTAGATTCATCAAAAACACCCGTCCTTGGTTCTGGTGACTCACCCTGCCCTCCTAATGCGTGAGGGGGCCGTGTTTTTTTGATTACTTTTTTCATTTATTTTATTTGATTTTTTATTGTATTTGATTTTTTTCATTTTCCAAAAAAATATTAAAAATAAATGAATAAAGTTATCGAAAAAACACGGCCCCCTCGCGTATTAGGAGGGCGGGGTGAGTCACCAGAACCAAGGACGGGCGTTTTTGATTAATCTTGATGTTAAAAATGGAGTTTGAAGTTATAGTGGGTTTGTATAGGAAGGGGGCGTGTCTGATAAAATGAATATCAAATATCTAAATACTGAATCAAGCAACTTAAAAACGGTCTGGGGGGCTCACAAAAGCCTGAGTAGACGATAAAATGACCCAAAGTTTTTTTGAAAGTGAAATATCCCTTTAAGCATCCCCTTCTGGATGCGTTCTGCCCACATGTGCTACACCGGTGGTTCTCAAACATTTTTCGTGTGAAGGACCTCCAAATTGATGATGTATTTGGAGTGGTGGAAAGTAACTAAGTACATTTACTTAAGTACTGTACTTAAGTAAAATTTTGAGGTATTTGTACTTTACTTGAGTATTTCCAATTTCCAATACTTTTACTTCTACTCTACTACATGTCAGAGGCAAATATTGTACTTTTACTCCACTACATTTACTTGAAAACTTTAGTTACTAGTTACTTTTCAGATATAAACTATGATATAATAAAACATACATTAACCACTTTAGCCCTATTTTATATATAGGATATTTGAAAATAGCTGATCTACAAGCTCACAACGCGTCGCATCGCGATGCGTTGTGAGCTTGTAGATCTGCTATTTTCAAATATTTAGTACTTTTACCCTGTAGACAGACGACCCCCCCCCCCTCCTCTTTTTTGTACATATTTTTTATTTCCTCATGCTTTTTTTGTATATAATTTTTATTTTTCCATGCTTCCCCCCCCCCCCCTTTTTTGTACTTTTTTTTTTTTTTTTCATGCTTTTTTTTGTACATAGTGGTATTTTTTCTGTATTATCTGTATTTTCATGTTGATTTTTGAACTGTTTGGTTGTTACTATATATGTCTATGTAATTCATTCAAGGACCCCAACGGAAACAAGTCCGCAAGGACTTTTTTGGCCGGACCTTTTAAACAAAAGCATTATAAATGTAACTGTGTTGTTTTACATTCTTTTGCCTAATACAATTTTCAATCAATCAATCAATCAATTCAATCAATCAAAGTAATTTTTTTATTCTGGACTTTTACTTGTAACAGAGTATTTTTATATTGCAGTATTGGTACTTTTACTTAAGTAAAGAATTTGAGTACTTTTTCCACCTCTGTGTATTTGGCTGTGCACCCCCATCCTGCAAAGTTTTGTGGCAAGGAAGGAAGGAATTGCGTTTTTTGTTTAGTATTTTAGCTACTTTTGTTTGATACTGTAGTATGGCTAAATAGGGCACTCATGTACCAAAAAAACATAAAAAGTTGAAATATGGAGATACGTGGTTTTTGCCCGACAGAGACGATATACTATAGAAAAATTAAATAAAACAAAGGTTCAAATTAAGCCTGTATTTTTGAATATCCAAACTAGATCAGCCCAGTCCATCCAAGCCTCTAAATCCTTACTTAAAGGACGACTTCACCCATTTTCAACCTATCTTCATGTAATTGGTACTCACTTATGCTCATTATGATATGGTGCCATTTTTTTCCTACTCGGTCTGTGTCTCAGAAGAGGGCTGTGGACAGTTCAGAAACCCGCCTACCAGTAACATCATCCATGGATGGGGAATCCAAGCTAATGGAAACGGCAGGCTTTCTATTCCTGGAAAGTTATAGCATGCTATAATGGAAGTCATTGTTCTCGCATTAATAAAGATGGTGCCTAACGATGATGTCACTGGTAGGCAGAGTAGAAAAGAATTGTACCACTTTCTAATGAGCACAAGTGAGGACCAATTATATGAAGATGGGTTGAAAATGGGTGAAGTCGACTCGTCCTTTAAGACCAAAGACCTATTTCTTTTCACTTGCTTTTAATAACATCTGAGTCAATTTGTATCTTATTTGCATCTTATTTTATGCTGTTTATGTTTGACTTTTTGTGAAGTGTGTATGTAAATGCACTTGTCTTTGTTATACTGTTGTTCTTTTCTCTGAAGCACTTATTTCAACAGACTGTTGTTGTTTTTTAATGTGCTATTATAATAAAGTTTGATTTGAAAGTATAACAGACAATTAGTTCTCAAAGTGGGGTCCGGCCGTCCGGGGTCCGGTCCCCCAGGGGTCCTCGGGGGGGTTCCAGGGGGTCCCCAGCAAAAGTACTAGTTAACATAGCATCACAATCATTTAACCTTATCCATTTATATGTTGGCTATTCAAAAATAGCAGATCTACAAGCTCACAGCGCGTCACTTCATGCCGCGGCGTGAGCTTGTACATCTACAATTTTTTTTTTTATATTTGAAACATATTGAAAATGTTTAAAATGTTTTAATACATTTTGACATTTTTTGTTTTTACATTGACCTTATTTTCTGGGGGTCCCTGGCAAAAAACCTTTTCAGATGGGGGTCTGCGGCCAAAAACATATCAAGTTGGGGGTCCTTGACATGAAAACGTTTGAGAACCATCACTGAAATAGATGATTAAAACTGTTCCTCATTTTACTGGCGGAACCTCCTCAATGACCCCTGCCCTGGGGCTGGCCGGGGGTCACCACCGGACCCCACTTTTGACTCCGCTCCTCCGCTCCACCCCTCATCATGAATATCAAGCACCTCCTCCTCGCTTACACTCCGCCGGGTCCGCCCCTCCCTCATGAATATTAAGCACCTAACGTGCCCCGCCCCCTCCTTGTGAACTTGTGTTGAGGCTCTCTCTCTCTCTCTCTCCAGTCCAGCAGACTAGAGCTAGAGCAGGCATTCTCCCACACACACTCACACACACATACACACACACACACAGACACACAGACAGACAGACTGCACTCGTAGGTGCATTGTTGTGTCGCACGGCCATCAGAAACATAATCAAAAGAAGAGAAGACGGGACAATAACGCGACAAAGAGAAGAAGGGACAGGAATAGGCTTTTTTTCTCGTTTTTTTTTATTTTTGCATTGGAAAAGCCCCAGATCTTTTGTACAAAGTGGTCGTGCATGTTGTGGCCAGCGGTGGGACAGGACGGACGGGGGTATTTAATATATCGGGACGAGACGGGACGGGACGGTAACTGGAAGAAGACTCGCCCCAAAACACGGACGCCCCCATTTCCCCCCCCCCCGCAGAATTGTATTCCTTTTACTGAGTTAAAAAGGTTAGGAACAAGTTTAGGTTTAGGCATAATTTTACTGAGGTTACAGTTAGGAATAAGGTTAGTTTTTTTTGGCATAGTTTTACTGAGGAATACCTGGTGGCGACCGTTCCGAGGCCGCCGGGATTTTTTTCGAGCGTGTTTTTTGGTGCGAGCGTTCTTTGTATTCAACGAGACGGGACGGGACGGGACGGGACTTCTGAGTTGGACTGGTCTCTGCCTGAGAGAGAAGACATCCATCCTGCCACAACAAGGCATCACCATCATGATCCTCAGGAGCAGATGTGTGCTGTGTGTCTCTCTGCACATGTTACTGCAATGTCTCTGGATACAGGTACGTGACGGGACACACCTGGAGACACTCACACTCAGTGGTGGAAAGTAACTAAGTACATTTACTTAAGTACTGTACTTAAGTACAATTCTGAGGTATTTGTACTTTACTTGAGTATTTCCAATTTCCAATACTTTTACTTCTACTCCACTACATCTCAGAGGCAAATATTGTACTTTTACTCCACTACATTTACTTGAAAACTTTAGTTACTAGTTACTTTTCAGATATAAATTATGATATAATGAAACATACATTAACCACATTAAACCTATTTTAAACCTAGGCTATTTGAAAATAGCAGATCTACAAGCTCACAACGCGTCGCATCGCGACGCGTTGTGAGCTTGTAGATCGGCTATTTTCAAATATTTAGTACTTTTACTTTTGGTACTTTAAGTACATTTTGATGCCAATACTTTTGTACTTTTACTAAAGTACATTTTTAATTCTGGACTTTTACTTGTAACAGTTTTTTTTATATTGCAGTATTGGTACTTTTACTTAAGTAAAGAATTTGAGTACTTTTTCCACCACTGCTCACACTACAACTATTTAACATTTTGCAGCCAAAGGACTCACCTGTGTTTTTTTCCCCCCTGAATTTGCTGTGATTTTTCCGGAGAAAGTACATGTACTTGAGTATATATTTTTGAGTGTCTTATTATGAAATAACCACTCAAACCTTTTTTTTCTTTTTTAAATATCAATGATCATGTTGTGCCTTGTAGATCTGCTATTTTCACGTTTACATTAGTTTTATTGGGGGGGGGGGCAACTTTCACTTGTAGTTAATTATAGAATATGACCAGGAGGAGTATACTTTGACTCAAGTTGGCCTGCTGGAGTTGAGTACTTTGTCCACCACTGGATTTTTCACAGGAACCTGAGCGTGCATAGTTTAGCTACAGGCCTATATATATATATATAAAAGATATTATTGTCTCCGCCAGGTCGAAGGTGTGGCAGAGACTATGTTTTGCACCCTGTCTGTCTGTCCGTCCGTCTGTGTGTCTGTCTGTCTGTGAACAGAGCTCTCCAGCACCGTTGGCCCGATGGCAGCGACACTGTGCACACACACTCCCTGGTTGCCAGAGAAAATTGTGGCACCCTTTTCACATTGGCCTATTATAGCGCCACCAGGAGGCCACAATAACCTACCTGACCTGGCGGAGACCTGTGCTCCGAGGAGCACTTTTTCTAGTTATTCATGCATTAGTTTGAGCTTTTAAAAATATATATTATTATAAAAGAAACATCACATCTTTCTACACAAGAGCTTGTAGTGAAAATTTAAAGTGCAAATTAAAAAGAAAAGTTGTGATCATGTCATCATGTTCATAACTCAGAGAGTGCGCAAATGTAACCAAATGGACCTGTAATGTAAGGGTCCATTTGGTTACATTTGTACACTCTCTGAGTGAATCATATTCAATACAATAATAAGATAACTCAAGTAAGCCTTGAGGCAGAAGCCTATCTCCTGTTTCTGTAGCGTGAGGCAGCTTGATTCACAAGTACACCCCCTGGACATGATGCTAGTGTATCAATGCGAAGGGACTTACCCCGAATCTGACTCTTGCTGAGTGCCAAGCAGGGAGGCGTTGGGTCCCATTTGTATAGTCTTTCGTGTGACCCCGGCTGGGGAATCGAACCCTGACCTCGCAGTCTCAGGGCGGCCACACTCTAACCACAAGGCCACGGAGCTATTCAGTACAAACTTCCATCTATTCTAACCAGTGGTGTAAAAAGTACTCAAATATTTTACTTAAGTAAAAGTATCAATACTGCAATGTAGAAGTACTCCGTTACAAGTAAAAGTCCAGGATAAAAAATTTACTTGAGTAAAAGTACAAAAGTATTGGCATCAACATGCACTTACAAGTACCAAAAGTAAAAGTACTAAAACGTTTGAAAATAGAAGACCTACAAGCTCACAACGTGTCGCGATGCGACGCGTTGTGACGCGTTGTGAGCTTGTAGATCGGCTATTTTCAAATGTATAATAGCCTATGTAGTAAATGTACTTAGTTACTTTACACCACTGCATCTAACGGTGCATAACTCTCCGTCTCTGTGATCCAACCAGGTGGGTTCATCCTCCGGATACTTCGAGCTGCAGATCCTGTCCATGCGCAACCTGAACGGCGAGCTGCGGTCGGGCTCCTGCTGCCGAGACCGGGCCTGGGGCCCGGGCCCCGCCGGCGACTCGCGCTGCACGGGGGCCGAGTGCGACACCTACTTCCGCGCGTGCCTGAAGGAGTACCAGCTGAAGGTGGCGTCGGTGGGGCCCTGCAGCTTCGGCGCGGCCAGCACGCCCGTGGTGGGCGGGAACACGTTTAGCTTGCGCGGCAGCGGAGCGCGGAGCGACAAGTCCCGCGTCGTGCTGCCTTTCAGCTTCGCCTGGCCGGTGAGTTGAAAATGAGTTATATTTTTTAATGACGTTTTGATTTGGTGCCATGTGTGCAGTGGTGGAAAGTAACCAAGTACATTTACTTAAGTACTGTACTTAAGTAAAATTTTGAGGTATTTGTACTTTATTTGAGTATTTCCAATTTCCAATACTTTTACTTCTACTCCACTACATCTCAGAGGCAAATATTGTACTTTTACTCCACTACATTTAGTTGAAAACTTTAGTTACTAGTTACTTTTCAGATATAAATGATTATATTAGGAAACATGCATTAACCACTTTAACCCTATTTCATACCTAGGCTATTTGAAAATAGCCGATCTACAAGCTCACAACGCGTCGCGAGCTTGTAGATCTGCTATTTTCAAATATTTAGTACTTTTACTTTTGGTACTTTAAGTACATTTTGATGCCAATACTTTTGTACTTTTACTCAAGTACATTTTGAATTCTGGACTTTTACTTGTAACAGAGTATTTTTATATTGCAATATTGGTACTTTTACTTAAGTAAAGAATTTGAGTACTTTTTCCACCACTGCATGTGTGTGTGTGTGAATAGAATAAATGGTGCATTTATATAACGCTTTTATCCAAAGCGCTTTACATAGGTTGTGCATTACATTCACCCATTCACACACACATGGCGGAGGAAACCATGCAAGGCACCAACCTGCTCATCGGGAGCAATTAGGGGTTCAGCGTCTTGCTCAAGGACACTTCGACACTAACTCTGGGGGAGCCCGGGATCGAACTGGGAACCTCACGGTTTCCATCCGGCCACTCTACCCCTGAGCCACTGACAAGACATGGAATTATTGCCTGCGTTGTGAACCGTGAAACACTTATACTGTAGATGCAGTATACATGTAACAAAATCTTAGTTGCAGATGGTGGAGTGGATCATTAGACCACTTGTTCTCAAACTGGCGTTCCAGGGACCCCCAGTGGGTCCTTGAGGGGGTTCCGGGGGTTCCCCAGCAAAACGAGGATCATTTTATACACTTAAGCTCTATCTAATAGGGCTTTTCACACGTGTTGTGAGCTTGTAGACAAAATGTTGAAGAATCTTCTCTTAAGGGGTCCCTGGCACAAAGTCGATTCAAATGGGGGTCCGCTGCCAAATGCATATCACCTGGGGGTTCCTGTAATGCAACGGCTCTCAAACATTTTCATGTCAACGAACCCCAGATTGATATGTATTAGGCCGCAGACCCCCATTTGAACAGATCGTGTGCCAGGAACTGCCATAAGAGATTCTTGATAGTTTAGATTCAGTACAGAATATTTATCACAGAGAGTGAAACCTATGATCTGATTCTGAATAGTCATAGTTCTTATACATTCTCTCATTGGTCTATAACTTTTAGACTGGTGGAAATAACAGTGACATTAATCTGTTCCTCATTTTGGCTGGGGCCCCCCTCAAGGACCCCTGGGGGTCCGAGAACCACTGGGTTTAGACAGAGAACAGACCTGCAGGATTCAGGACAGGAGATGAAGGCCGTATTTTTTTGACTGACTGAAGCTGTCACACTGCAAAACACTTGACTCCACACTGTAGGAGGAGTGTGTGTGTGTGCGTGCGTGCGTGCGTGCGTGCGTGCGTGCGTGCGTGCGTGCGTGCGTGCGTGCGTGCGTGCGTGCGTGCGTGCGTGCGTGCGTGCGTGCGTGCGTGCGTGCGTGCGTGCGTGCGTGCGTGTGTGCGTGTGTGCACGCGTGTGTGTGTGTGTGTGTGTGTGTGTGTGTGTGTGTGTGTGTGTGTGTGTGCGTGTGCGTGTGCGTGTGCGTGTGTGTGTGTGTGTGCGTGTTTATTGGTTGGTTTTGGCAGTATAGCGTGCCTCGTACTCTGTTGGTTTATCTTGTCAACATGATAAGAGCATCGGTAGGTTCGTTGACCCTGAAATGTAACAGTTACCGTAGAAACAAGGACACAGCGTTTGCAGGAAGTGTCACTGACATCTCATTAAAGTGAAGTGAGACTTTAGTTACTAGTTACTTTGCAGATAGTAGATTATAAAACCTGCATTAACCACTTTAGCCCTATTTTAAACCTAGGCTATTTGAAAATAGCAGATCTACAAGCTCACAACGCGTCGCATCGCAACGCGTTGAGCTTGTAGAGCTTGTAGATCTGCTATTTTCAAACATGAATTAGTACTTTTACTTTTGGTACTTTAAGTACATTTTGATACCAATACTTTTGTACTTTTACTCAAGTACATTTTTAATTCCGGACTTTTACTTAACACAGTAACACAGTACTTCTACATTGCAGCATTGATACTTTTACTTAAGTAAAACATTTGAGCACTTTTTCAACCACTGCTCCCCGGCTAAACGATTGATAGCAGGGAACCAAATGGACCCTTACATGTACATGTACATGTATGTAACTCCTGTAAAAGGTTGAGAATGACTGATTTAGTTTAGTTCCGTTGCAAAGTGATTGTTTAGATAAACTCAGATAGACCCTAGTAGGTCATAATGAACAGTAGCTGGTGGGCATGGTTGTTATTTCATTTGATAAGTCACTCTCAATAGAAGCTGATTAGAGGCAGGTCGGTGTTGAGGTCATGTAGCATCCAGTGAGTCACATGAGGGCCCATTCACACCGAGGGTTTGTCTACTCAACAAGTCATTTTTAGCCTCAATCTGCACCTCGTCGTGTGACGGCGTTCGCTTGCCGAAAAGAGCAGATCTGCAAGCTATCAACGCGTCGCATGGCGACGCGTTGATAGCTTGCAGATCTACTCTTTTCGGCAAGAGACATATACATTAAGCTTCGGCAGGAGAACAGACAGAATCCTGCAGCCACTGTGACCGGCAGAAGGGCGACTAAAGCAAGTCGGTTCCCTGTCCTTAACTCATACTCTGTCGTACAACCAGAGGGACATATTATTGCATAATACTGTCGGGCAGAAACCTCTTATCTCTGTATTTTAACTTTTTCCGTGATTAATGCCCTACTTCGCCATTCTATGTCACACACAAGCAGCAAAAGTGCGATGCGTTTTGAGCTTGTAGATCGTCTAGTTTTTCTTTTTGGAATCCTGAATATTTTTTTGTTATTTTTGAATTGGAATCCTGAAAAGTATAATTTTTATTTAATTTCAAATGCATTTATTTATACTAAATACTAAATACATTGGACGTAAAAGGAAAAAAAAAGCTACTAATATAGACTGACGTAATTTAAGCTGAAATCAATTATATATCAGTATTCCGATATTAACCTGCGGTGGGGGCCGCATTTGGCCCCTGGGCCGCTAGTTGGACCAGATAGAACCAATCTGATTACAATCTGTCAGACAGTATCCTGTATGAGGTCTCTCTCCTAATTGGCAGGAATTGGTACCCTACTACCCTGACCTGAACATGTATTTTCTGTTTACTGAAGAGAGTCTCCCCCGAGAGACAGAGAGACCCCTGTTTACTGAACAATCACTCTACAGCAATGTTTGCTATGGGAATGCAGAGCTATTTAACACTTTACTTTAACAAAGAGAGTATCACTCACAGCACCTTTTAATGATCCCCAGGGGGTTAATGGGGTGGTTACAGTAGCAGGATACAGACAGAGATAAGACTACAATGGAAGGAATGGCCCCGGGCACAGCGGGGCCTGTAGGTAGTGGTGGGGAAAAAGTACTCAAATGTTTTACTTAA
This sequence comes from Gymnoscopelus braueri, assembly GCF_963280865.1. Classification (NCBI taxonomy): domain Eukaryota; kingdom Metazoa; phylum Chordata; class Actinopteri; order Myctophiformes; family Myctophidae; genus Gymnoscopelus; species Gymnoscopelus braueri. Next base: position 8,100,171 of record NC_137604.1, read on the forward strand.
GTAAAAGTATCAATTCTGCAATGTAGAAGTACTCCGTTACAAGTAAAAGTCCGGAATTCAAAATTTACTTGAGTAAAAGTACAAAAGTATTGGTATGAGAATGTGCTTAAAGTACCAAAAGTAAAAGTACTAAAATGTTTGAAAATAGCAGATCTACAAGCTCACAACGCGTCGCGATGCGACGCGTTGTGAGCTTGTAGATCGGCTATTTTCAAATAGCCTAGGTATAAAATAGGGCTAAAGTGGTTAATGTATGTTTTATAATATCATCATTTATATCTGCAAAGTAACTGGTAATGAAAGTTTTAAAATAATTGTAGTGGAGTAAAAGTACAATATTTGCCTCTGAGATGTAGTGGAGTAGAAGTAAGAGTACTGACAATTGGAAATACTCCACTAATGTAAAAAAAAACCTCAAAATTGTACTTAAGTAAATGTACTTAGTTACTTTCCACCACTGGCCTGCAGGCCGCATGCGGTGCAAGGGTTTGCGTCTCTGCTGGTGGCCGTCGTCGTGCGTTTACGACGTCACCCTTAAATGGGACAATGACTGGCGGGGACAATGGCCGCTGTTAGAGCGCGGCAGTAAAACACCTAGCTTATCTAACGCACCGCGTTAACACACAATGCTAGACAGGAAATGCTCCATTTGAAGCTAAATGTACCGCGGACATTCCTGACGTTTGTTTTTACACCACGCCACGCCGCTCACGTGAATTGCTTTGTTTGTTTTTTTCACGTCACGTTTTAACCGCTTAAAACTTAGTTGAGCCGGGATTCCCCAGGGCTTTATAAGTAAGTAGGCTCGGCGGGAGCCATGTGGGCAGGAGGGAGGAGCCTGTTTCTGTAGCGCGAGGCGGCTTCATGTACACAACGCTGTGTCAGAGGGACTCCAACCAAGCCGGGAGGCATTGGGTCCCATTTTCATAGTCTATAGTAGGCTATGCCCCGGGCCAGGGGATTGAACCCCGACCTCCTCCCCCAATCTCAGGGCGACGCGCTCAGGGCGACCAAATCTCTTTGCGGAAAAATAGTCGATCTACTGTACAAGCTGACAATGCGGCGTAATGCAGGGTGTTGTGAGCTTGTAGATCTGCTGTTTTCATAAAAATTCCCAGCCCCAGATTGTTTTTAAATGTGCTATATTATAGCAAAACAACAGAAGTTGACCCAAAGAGCTCTCCAATTAAGGATGACAACTAAATTACATTAGCACTATAAACAAAAAGGTAAAGAAATACTGAACTGTAACAGGGTATTGACATTTTTTAAAATAGATTAAAATTAAACACATCCAGTGGATGTAAATAATAAATAAACCATGAACTCCAGACTGAGCTAAAAGCACTAGAGAAACAGTGTTTGATGTAAAGTAGTCCCTGGTGTGGCAGGACAGGACTTAATGTGGGATGAGAGATTATTTCAGAGTCCAGCGGCAACAACAGATAAATGTGTTTAATCCAGTAAGACCGGGAACGCATCTGTGTCATTTTAAGATTTATTTGGCTATAAAAAAAATAGCAGATCTACAAGCTCATAGCCGAGCTATGAGCTTGTAGATCAGATTTTTTTAAAATGCGTGGGAAATCTGTGCAAATATATGTAATATATGTTTTAAAGCGATAATTTTTTACTCCGATCTGTGCTTCTGGGGGGTCCCTGGCTGGAACAACATATTTCGAGATGGGGGTCCGCGGCCAAATGCATATAATTTTGGGTGGTCCTTGACATGGAAAAGTTGGAGCACCACTGATATAGCAACATACTGTTAGGATTTAGAACACATTTTTAGATATATTTGGCAGCGGAAAATGTTTTGTTCCAGGGACCTTCATGAAGCAAAGATTTGAGTTACAAACGTTCCCTTTAAAAATACATATATATTCAAAGATTTGCACACATTTTCAATATTTTTACAAAAATAGCAGATCTACAAGCTCATAGCGCGGCACTCGGTGCCGCGCTATGAGCTTGTATATCTGCTATTTTTGAATAGCCAAAGTATAAAATAATGGCGTTCCCAGATTGAATGGGTTAAAAAAGGTGCCGCTGACAGTGGATCTGAGCCTGGAGTTTAATTGGTGTCATGGGAATGTGCCTGTTTCTTTGTGTCCTCCTTGATGACAATCCTGAGGTTCCATGACGGCGTTTTAATTTGAAAGGGACTCTCATACAGAGCGTCGGTAAATATTCCGTCATTCTGGACGTTAACCGTTGTTTTATCTCCCTATTCTACGGTACATATATCTTCTATAACACGTTCTGTTGTTGTTGTCGTGTCATGTGTTGAAATAAGACTCCTCGTCAGAGAGAGAGAGAGAGACACACAAAAACGTTCCAGCTGGGGCCGTTCGGTTCACAAAAGAATTTGAAACCGTCAGGGAAACATTTCTGTCTTTCTTTTTTTTTTTTTCGGGAGAGGATTTTTTTGGTCTTATCGGCCCTGCATTTGGGTTTTTTGAGTGAAGAGAAGCCAGATCTCCTGGTGGAACCAAGTGATTGGATGTTTTGGTGGCCGGTTGCCTGGCAACGGGGGCTTCCTGCTGGGAAAAGGAGAACAAGGAAAGGGGGGACAGAGAGAGAGAGAGAGAGAGAGAGGGGGGAGGTAGAGGGAGGAGTGGTTTACCTGCGAGGGCCTCTGTCTAGCTGTTAGTGTGGGTTTCTCTCGAGTCTAGCACAGCACTTCTAAACCTTTTCTGGAGCAGAGTGTGGTATATTTTAGGGCCCACTTGAAAATGTCTGTTTGCGGTGCCGTGTTAAGTGGTCAGATGAGTGGACCGTGTGCATTTTGCGAGCATGTTTATTTTAATGATCAATTAAACGATTGTTTTCCGGCTTGGATCAACGGAAATTGGTATCACAATGAAAGCTCAGTTTTTCATTATTTTAAAGACAAAAATACCATGACATTTTTTACATTCTTCTTTCTTAATATTAATGTTATGCTAATACTATTACTTAAATGTTAGTGTTTTCCCAATTATTTGGAGGCCCACTTGCAGTATCCTCACGGTCCACGGGTTGAGAACCACTGCTCTTAGCACACAGTCCTTTCAGAAGGGAGGTCAGTGTTTTTAAAAGGCTTCAGGCTGAAGCACTGCATGGCTCACTGATGATGACACGACGTCACGTTACTGATCTGCTCTCAGACCAATGTGCTGCTTTGACTTTTAGTTGCATTGTCAAGGACAGGGGTCTTCAACAGGGGGTCCGTGACCCTTAGGGCCTAGGGGGTCCTCAGAGTTACCACAGAGGGGGCCGCCAAATCTTTGTGTGATTTGTCTTAATTTTATTTACTTTAAACAACATTTTCTGAGAACTTAACCAAAAATAGCAGATCTACAAGCTTGTTGATCTGCTATTTGACACAGAACCCTAATGACACAGAACGCATCTGTGTCATTGGATATCGGCAAGTTTTGACAAAGAGGTTTGGTGTAGAGGGAAAAGAAGAGTACAGACTGGTCAAGTTTATTCAGTATAGACGGTTTAAGTGGTTAAATGTCTGAAAATACACACTGACATGAATCAAAAATACACTGATGATCGTGCTGTCAAACAACGAAACTATATGGAATCTATGAAAAAGTTGTGGGGGTCCCTGCTTCATCTAAGGGGTCCTTGGTCTGAAAAAACGTTGAAGACCCCATGTCAAGGACAAAGACCTTTTACAAAGCCCCACATGAAACCTTAATGTTATAATCTTAAATTCTTCTGGCTTTTCTTGCCTTTATTGACAGTCCACAGTGTGTAGAGAGACAGTAAATAGGGTAGAGAGAGTTGGGGAGTGACATGCACCAAGGGTCCCCCCGGCCCGGGGGAATTGAACCCGGCACTCGTTGTCAGGGCATCAGAGCCTATGGGGAAACATGCCTTAACCACTTGGCTATATCGGCACCCCCAGGCGTCGCTTTTCTGGGGCAAACATTCAGCTAAAAAGCACATCTACAAGCTTGGGGACGCGTCGTGAGCTTGTCGGTCGTTTATTTTTGAGATTCGGGAGATTATAATGCACAGTATTTAACCCATTCAATCCGGGAACACATCTGTGTCATTTTAAGATTTTGGCTATTCGAAAATAGCAGATCTACAAGCTTCATAGCAGAGCTTGTACATCTACTATTTTCGATGAACGTCTGCCTATAAAGACATGGTTTAAGAGTTCAAAGGTTCTTTGACAAAAAAAGGTTCGCTAGAAGTAAATGAGGAACATGAAGAACCATTAACTAGATCAAATGTTTTTTTAGTAGTTGATGGTTCCTTGTGGAACCATATAGTCTTTTAAAGAACCATTTAAGAACCCTTATTTTTCTGTGTGTATGTGAGGCGCTCATTCATCTTTAACTCCTGGAAGTCTTTGTTCGGGGGTAAAAGCCAAGAACTGTGGCGAACGTGGCCACAGATATAACTGCTGAGTTGTTATGGAAGACATTCGTCTGTCGTCCTCATCTACAGATCAGCGGCCGCTGTGGCTTCCCAACTTGGAGCGAAAACAGATGAAGACAAACTATGTTGGCCCGGTGTCTCCTGACACCCTGAGCTGTCAGATATGGCTCCGTCTGTTTCGCCCGCCCGTCCGTCCGTCCGTCCGTCCTTGCATCCCAGTGGATGTGGTTGGATTCCTTTTCAGGACACCAATCGTGTTGTCTCTTTACATATCGATGCTTTTACTGTCCAATTGTTTTTGAGAGATTGCTCCTTAAAATCACACTGACCTTGTTATGTTTGCCAACCCTAAAGACGGAACAGCTGACACAACTCTTCACTGTGATAGTGTATGACAGTCCGTGTGGTTGGGCTCCTTTAGGATTTTAACGATTCAGGTTCATTGACGCAGTGGTTCTCAAACCTTTTTCATGTCAAGGACCCCCAAATTGACACTTATTTAGCCCGCAGACCCCCATTTGAAAAAGATAGGCCAAGGACCCCCATAAGAGAAGATTTGTACGGCTCTAGCAGTGATTTTCAGCCATTTTAATTTCAAGGACCCCCCCAGTTTGACATGCATTAGGCTACGGACCCCCATTTAATGGCATTTCTATCTCTGGGACCCCAATTTATATTGCACAATCAATGTTCATTTAACTCTTAAGGTCCTGACACACCGGGGCGATTTTTTCGTGCGAATAATACGCTTTTTTTTAAAACCTTATAAAGTCAATGCAAGCGTACATGGCGCGGAAAAGCGAAGCGAAAAAGCGTATTTTAATTATTCGGAACGAGTCCGAATTTTGCGTATATTCGCACATTCGCCGGTGTGTAACCGCCTTAAGAGTGTACAAATGGAACCAAATGGTCCCGTCAGGGTCCATTTGTTGGATCCGGTTCCTCCGGTTGCCCGGAACCCAACCCTAGTGGAGTCCGGTCCGTGTACCCTGGGGGTCCTTTAAAAAGAGCATGACATCGTCGAGACGTTTTTTCGGCCCTGTCCTTCCAACACCGGCCCTGCATAAAGAGCTCTTGTTCACACGCCTTGCTCTTTATTGAACCTGGGTGGCTGCACTTGACTGGCGGCAGGACATTCCTTCTTTTGAACCCTGCCACACATGGTAACTGGCATGTTCAGTGAACCCTGCTGCCCATGGTAACTGGTAACGATTTATCTTAAATCAATTAAAATTGATTAAAAAAGGTGACTATTTAAAGCGATTTAGTAAAAAAAATATTGCGATGCAAACAGCAGAGGGCGCGTAAAAAAAAGAGAATTGATTAAAAAAAATAGTTTTCAGTCATGTGCTACTGTTTTGAAAAGGGGATAAGAGCAAACACAGTATTGTAAAAAAAAAAATAATAATTAAAGAGAAGAAAATACTGGATTTGTGTAAGAGAAATACAATTATTATTTTTTTTTTTTCATTTGTCTGGATTTTTTTTTAAATAAAAAAATCGTGAAAAATCGTATCGTGAACCTAGTATCGTAAGTTGAGTGAATCGTTACATGCCTAGTAACTGGCATGTTCAGTGAACCCTGCCACCCATGGTAACTGGCATGTTCAGTGAACCCTGCCACCCATGGTAACTGGCATGTTCAGTGAACCCTGCCTCCCATGGTAACTGGCATGTTCAGTGAACCCTGCAACCCATGGTAACTGGCATGTTCAGTGAACCCTGCCTCCCATGGTAACTGGCATGTTCACTGAACCCTACCGCCCATGGTAACTGGCATGTTCAGTGAACCCTGCTGCCCATGGTAACTGGCATGTTCAGTGAACCCTGCAACCCATGGTAACTGGCATGTTCAGTGAACCCTGCAACCCATGGTAACTGGCATGTTCAGTGAACCCTGCAACCCATGGTAACTGGCATGTTCAGTGAACCCTACCTCCCATGGTAACTGGCATGTTCAGTGAACCCTACCTCCCATGGTAACTGGCATGTTCAGTGAACCCTACCTCCCATGGTAACTGGCATGTTCAGTGAACCCTGCCTCCCATGGTAACTGGCATGTTCAGTGAACCCTGCCACCCATGGTAACTGGCATGTTCAGTGAACCCTACCTCCCATGGTAACTGGCATGTTCAGTGAACCCTGCCTCCCATGGTAACTGGCATGTTCAGTGAACCCTGCCTCCCATGGTAACTGGCATGTTCAGTGAACCCTGCCTCCCATGGTAACTGGCATGTTCAGTGAACCCTGCCTCCCATGGTAACTGGCATGTTCAGTGAAGCTGCAGCTACTGGCAACATACATGCTGTCTTCACCGCATTCCACCAAACTACATCATTCTGAACATGTCACCTCACTCTGTTACTCACTAGACTTTGTGGAACACACTTTTTTTACACTGTTTTCTCTGGTACTTGTGTCCTTTCTTTCTTTCTTTCTTCCTTTCTGTCTTTCTTTGTGTTTCTTTTCTCCTCTTTCACACATTCTCTGCTTTCCTTTGCATCTTTCTTAACCTGACTCTATTGCTGACCTTCTGTCTTTCCCCTTACTTCATTTACCCCCTCTATCTCAGTTCTCTTTCTCTCTCTTTCTCACTCTCTCTACTTTCTCTCACCCTCCCCTCTCCCCTCTCCTCTCTCCGTCGCGCTCTCTCCCTCTCACCCCTCTCTCTCTCTCTCTCTCTCTGTGTGTGTTTGTCTCTCGTCCGCTGGTTGCCCCCAGACAGACAACAGAGTCAGTATCAGCTTATATTATCGGGAGGCGGAACAATGGTCGGTCCGCTCCGGCTGAGCTGGGTGCTGGATTACGAGACAATGCGCGGCTCTGGCCGGGATCACGGCGCTCCAGGGAGCCCACAGGAAGCTCTGATGGGGAGGTCAGAGCCGTGTGGTTATACCCCGACCCCCCCTGAACCCCCCTCCCCCACCCACCCACCCACCCAACCAACATAACACTACGTCACCTCCCACGTAATGTGCTGAGGTTGTCGCTATATTCTGGAGCGTGTGACGTGAGACTTGAACTCACGTCATGGTGGCGATTATCAGCATCGAGCAGTGTGCCAGAGTTCATTTTTTTGACTAAGACTACAAAACTATAAGACTAAGATTTTGATATTTAGTCGACTAAGACTTAGGCTGCCCTAGCGCGGTCTAGAGGGGCGTGTTCAAAATCTCCGGAGAGAGAATCCGCCGGATCCCATTTGTTCACCGATCTGTGCTCCCGCCCCCCCCTGCGCCATGCCCCTCCTCCTCCCCAATGTGCAACATTGAGAGCCCTGACACGTCACACCATTTGGAGCGACGCCCACTGCTTTCTGGTTGGTTGGGGAAATCAGCGACTTCCTATGCCAGGAACGTCAACAGGCTGGTCCAGGCTCTTATTTTTGAGCAAAACGCGAAGGAAAAAAAAAAAGCCTGGAGATCGAGGCTAACTATGACTAGACTAAGACTAAACAATTTTCAGAAGACTATAAATAGGACTAAAACTAAATGGTGTGTTATTCAAAAGACTGAGACTAAGACTGAATCAGAATTTGCTGTCGAAATTAACACCGCAGCGTACACACTGCGCACACACACACACACACATGCATGTACGCATGCGCACGCGCGCGCGCAACGCACGCACGCACGCACGCACACACACACATGCGCGCGCGCAATGCACGCACGCACACACACACACACACACACACACACACACACACACACACACACACACGGGTTCAACCTCTTCGCCTTATCATGCTTTCAAAACGTTTTATTTTTATTTGAAGGACCCCCACTTTGATATGCATTGATTAGGCCACAGACCCCCTTGATTATTACAATTATTGCTGGTATACAACAATCCTCAGCGTTCATTTAGCTCTGAGAGTGTACAAATGGAACCAAATGGACCCGTAAGGGTCCATTTGGTTCCATTTGTACACTCTCTGAGCTACAGACCTGTAAGGATCCATTTGGTTCTTATAACTATCAATCATTTAGCTGGGGACCCCCTGGAACCCCCCCCAACGACCCCTGGGGGTCCCCTGACCCCGCGTTGAGAACCGTCGGTCCCAAACCGAAGTGGAACTTGGTCGTAAAAGAGAATAATAAAAAAACTCTGTGGGGTGAAAAGAACGAGAAGGTAAAGAACGGCACTTTATAAGCATTCTTCAGACTGATAACTGCCCCGGTGAATTATGGGTCGTGGGGGTAATTAGAAAAGCCCTCAGGGCTCTGCTGTGGCTTTCATGTGGTCCCATCGGCCCGGGCTCTGAGGAACCCGCATGCGGTCTGCCTTGCCTCTCCTCCACACCGCCAAACATGGACATTTTAACCCATTAAGACCTGAAAGCAACCACTTTAACCATTATTTTGTGCTTTGGCTATTCAAAAACAGCGCGGCTATGAGCTTGTAGATCTGCTTTTTTTTTTTTTTATTGTGAAAAGTTTAGCAAATCTTGTACATTTGTAACTCAAATATTTGCTTCTGGGGGTTCCCTGGAACTAAATATCTTGAGATGGGGGTCCGCGGCTAAATATATAATAATTTTGGGGGTCCTTGACATGAAAAAGTTGGAGCACCACTGTTATAGCGACATACTGTTAAGATTTTTAGATATGTGTTTGTGTGTTTGCTATCTTTGAAAAGCCCAAATAAATCTTAAAATTACACAGATGCGTTCCCGGTCTCAATGGGTTAAAGACCAGAGTTCCTTCATGTTTACGGAGCTTGTAAACTCAACCCTTCCTGATAAAAAAAAAATCTGTCATCCATCATCTAGTGATGATTGATCGATAAATTGACGGGGTCGGTGAACGTTGATTGACAGCCTGTTGGTTATCAGGTCAACCGCAACAGGAAAGAGTCTTGACTTTTATCGTCTCTTTGTTTTTTTTTTGCACTTTTACTGCATTATAACTAGAGTTATTGTTGTGACATGATTCCTTGTCTCTGTTTCGTTTTAAAGTGGGGTCGGGGGGGGGAAATGAATAGTTTTGGTGGTTTTGTGATGTCAGCTGAAAGCTTTTTTTTATTGCTCCACTCTGCTGAGTCGCTGTGCTGTGAGGCTCAGCCTGGGAAACGGAGCTCGTTTTGAGACGTGCAGATGTGTTTGAGAGGATGACATCATGTGACGTGTGTTGTCAGCATGTTAGACACGTTTTGGTTGGCAAAGTGACACCACCGCCCCGTGACACAGAAACCATTAGAGAGACCACGAACCAGCCTGCTTGTCAGAATCAAGCCTCTCGTCTCTCTCTCTCTCTCTCTCTCTTCTCTCTCTCTCTCTCTCTCTCTCTCTCTCTCTCTCTCTCTCTCTCTCTCTCTCTTTCTCTCTTTCTCTCTCTCTCTCCCTACCTTTGTCCCTCCCCCCTCTTTCTTTCTCTCTCTCCCTTTCTCTCCTGCTGTCCCTCTCTCTCTCCGTCCCTCTCTCTCTCCCTCCCTCCCTCCCTTTCTCTCTCCCTCTGTCCCCTGCTGTCCCGCTCTCTCTCCTGCTGTCCCCCCCTCCTTCTGTCTCTCTCTCTCTCTCTCTCTCTCTCTCTCTCTCTCTCTATGTCTCTCTCCCCTACCTCCCTCTCTCCTCCAGACCTGTCCAGACATGTTCCCTCATTAACCTGCATTTTAACTATTTTCCAGCACACCTTCCCTCCAGAGAGTGAAAGCTGCCACTGACCTCCTCCTCTTCCTCATAAAAAAATAGCAGAAATATAGATTTTTTGGTGTGAAAGATACTTTCATGTAGCAGCCATCTAATTACAGGCATGGCTAAGCAGCTGGTGCCACTAAAGCTATAAATTACCTGGATTGTCTGGAGCTCTGAGGAGTCCATGCAAGCTGACTCATCCAAAAACTTTAACACACCTCCTCTCCTCTCCTCTCCTCTCCTCTCCTCTCCTCTCCTCTCCCCTCCCCTCACCTCTCTTCTTGGACTTCTTACTACTACAAAGTAGTTCATGTGTGAATGTTGGCAAATTAGTGTCAAGGAGCGAGGGCTAGCACACGCACGCACACACACACACACACACACACACACACACACACACACACACACACACACACACACACTCAAACACGAACGGTGCGCGAGCACAATCTACTTCAGATGATACATTCTAGCAAGAATGCACAACTCTCTCTGTCTCTCTGTCATGTCATTCGATAGTGGTGAGAACGATGGTGGCCTTAAGAGAGACAAAGAGCTTAAAAGAGGTGCCGAAATAATGGAGTCCAACACGCACGCACGCACACAGGCACACACACACACAGGCACACACACACACACACACACACACACACACACACACACACACACACACACACACACACACACACACACACACACACACACACACACACACACACACACACACACACACACACACACACACACACACACACACACACAGAAACACACACCAGGCCTGCCCAGAAATGTTATTTGATTGATGCTCTTGTGAAGTAAATCTTGCCTCTAGAATGGACGTGTAATAGAAACAGTTCATCATGTTTTGTAGCGTTCTCTTGTTCAAGAGTGTTAAAGCGTATTGACCACACGCACACAATGAACAGGCCATGAACAGGGTCTAGCTATAAACACGGGATTGAACTTTTCCTGTCGTTTATGTTGTATTATATTGTTGACCATTTTGGAGCGCTGCATCTCTCCCACTGTGGTTGGTGTTGAGACTATGAACGTAAACATTACTGTACCTTTTTACACTCTCAGAGAGGTGGCAAAAAAGTGTGTGTGCGTGCGTGCGTGTGTGTGTGTGTGTGTGTGTGTGTGTGTGTGTGTGTGTGTGTGTGTGTGTGTGCGTGTGCGTGTGTGTGTTTGCGAGCAGTGCATACATGTATTTGTGTGTACCGTATGTGTAATTGAAAACTCTACATCAAAGTTATATAACTTTACGTACATCTCTGAAGATGCTTTCTGGTCTATGCTGTCTGCTGATTGGTAATCATAATTATTATGATTACCAATGAATAAATAGATCAACATTACCAACCATCACTACAGAGAAATGGAGGATGAATGTAGTTGTAATAGACAGGTCTGGTGGGATGTTGTGGTGTTTGTTGGATTCTAATCTCCTCGTGTTCTCTTTCTCCTCCTTGGTTCAGAGGTCGTACACCTTGATCGTGGAAGCGTTGGACTTCAACAACGACTCGTCCACAGGCCGTGAGTATCCGTCCATAGCATGACCCTTGACCCTGGGCCCGGCGTGACTAATGTCCAAAACTCTTACTTTTCATGATCCAAATTCAAAAATAGCAAAAGTAGCAAGATCTGCAAGTTCAAGCTTGTGGATCTGCTGCTTTGGATCCTACCGTGTGACACCGTAGTGTGATAAAAAATGGGGCGTTCATTTACCCAAAAAAATACAAAAAGTTAAAATATGGACATAACAGGCTTCTGCCCGACAACAACGGCATGCTGATATAAAACAACTACATCAAGGTCTACCTTATGTAACAGTAAAGGCGGTTACACACCGGCGAATATGCGAATATACGCAAAATTCGGACTCGTTCCGAATAATTAAAAGACGCTTTTTTCGCTCCGCGAAACTGGTGTGGAAGCTTGCATTGACTTTATAAGGTTTTAAAAAAAAACGTATTATTCGCATGAAAACAATCGCCCCGGTGTGTAAGGACCTTAACAGTTATCATTTTATTATATAAAACGTTTTATGTGGCTAATAAGCCCTGTTCTCAAACCTGACAACTTGTGAGCTCACTGTGTATGTTTTGACGTGGTCGATGTGATTATGACTTTATAATATCGTCCCATTCAGAAAAGAGGAGAGGTTGTAAAAGCGAGGAGGGAGGGAGGTAGCCCCCCCCATCCCCCCTCCCCCCTGAGCTCCTGTTTGTTTTCAGATGGAGTGTTGGCTGTGTGTTGTATTTGCCGTCCCACAGGGAACCATTATAGGCCCCGTGTGAAATAGGCCTCGGGTGCGCTGACCCCTGCTCAGGTGTGCACAGGAGAGGAGAGGAGAGGGGAGGGGAGGGGAGGGGAGGGGAGGGGAGGAGAGGAGAGGAGAGGAGAGGGGAGGGGAGGGAGAGGAGAGGAGAGGAATATACGAGTATCAAATACGTACAGCTCTGGAACAGTGGTTCTCAAGCATTTTCATGTCCACCAAATTGATATGTATTTGGCCACGGACCCCCATAGCAGAAGATTTGTCTACAGTTTTGGGAAATAGGCAATATCCTATAGTTTCAAATGTACAGAATGTTATTTAGATAGCATGTTGTTTATGCCAGGTTCATTGTTTACCTGCTGTCCTAGTTACTTTGAAGCACTGTTCTCTCTGCCCTTTACTTATATGTGACTATTTACCTTTGAAAAAGGAAAACAACGTTTCGACCAACGTGAAGGGGACGTACTGTGATGAATGCAATTAGTGTTCATTGAGTACACCCTTGCAGTAGACTAGTCAGGCAGGGTTGTAATATAAGCCTGACCAGCTGTACCTATTTTGCTGATTAACGCAGTAAAACGGCAGAAGTCAAAGAGAACTGTGTGAGTTCATGACAGGGACGGCCACTTGACCACTTGACTCATAAACAGACAGCTCCGCCTCCAACACCGGCTGAGTGAGGCACACAAACTGATTTTAGCTGTTCATAAACAATTTACTCAGGACTTACGTTCAATATGAACGGGTGGTACGAATACATGCACCACGGGTCCATTTGGTTCTATCTGTACCCTCACGGAGCGGCGGAGTTAAATGTAGATCGCGGGGGGTGGGTTGCCAAATAAAAAACCCTCATAATATGGGTTTGTGGTATAAAAAAGTTTGAGAACCCCCTGTTCTAGATCAATGGAGACTATTAGCTGACGAGGTTTGACGCCCAAAATGAGGACAGGACAAATTACTGACCTCCTCAATGTAGCATCCAGGAGCTAAGTGCTGCTGGGAAGGAGGCCAGTAATGAACACCTTCATTAGTGTCTGTCACTACGTTTGTTCTAGTGCTCCCCCCACCAGAATGTCATTTACATAGCATGTTGTTATGCTAGGTGCATTGTTTACATGATATCCTAGTTGCTTTGAAGCGCTACGTTGTTCTCTCTGCCCTTTACTTATGTGACTATTTACCTTGTTGTTTTATTGGCCAGAGTTCCTGCTTACTCTGCTTATTCTGACCTCGCACCTGTAATTAGCTCTGGATAAGAGCGTCTGCTAAATGCCTGCAAATTGTAAAATTGCCCAGGATCCTCAATTACTGCCCTGAGTGGGGGAACGCACACGACTGCTCAATTCCCATTGTGAGTAAATAAGTATAAGCCTTGCCGAGGCATGGGGCTGGAGCCTATCTCCTGTTTCTGTAGCGTGAGGCAGCTTGGTGTACGACCCCCCCTGGACACCAAATTATTGGCTTAGGAATGCAGCAAAAACAAAAAAAATATCCATGAATTCAAGTCTCCATGGGGTGACTAATCGATAGAAAAACTAAATGGGTGAACTATCCCTTTAACTCTATGGCTAGAACGTGTCTCCCATCGATTCATGAGCCACAGCCAAGTACCCAAATGGCTACTTTGCATAACAGGTTTACAAGTGAGTGTGTAAATGCATCCTCACTCCTCACATCTATAGGCTACACGGTAAGCAACACAGCAGATGCTGCCTGCATACTGTATTATCCTATCTGCACGCAGCAATGCCTCAGCCACCTTCGAAGAAGAGAAATATACTCGTTCAAAACTTTTAGTTTCAGCTCCTATAATTCAAAGCATTCCGTGAATTAATAGTTTTAGTTTAAAGAGACTAAAACTATGCTAAAAACTAGTCATTTCCTATACAAACATGTTTCCTACTTTAAGAGAAAATAAAGATGCGCACGATGTGTGCGTGCCGTGCGTGCGCGTGACGTCATTAAAATAGCGTTCCGCCAAAAAAAAAAATCACCAATACACCCCTGCCAGGACGATAGTATGTCACACATCCCTAAAAACAATGCTTGATACTGAGTGCCAAGCAGGGAGGCCTTGGGTCCCATTTTTATAGTCTTTGGTATGGCCGGGCCGAGGAATTGAACCCTGACTTGCCAATCTCAGGGCTGACTCTCTAACCACGAGGCCACCGAACCGGTTTTATTCCTTATTGTACCTGCTTGTTAATTGCATTCACCTTGGGTATGGAAGGTCTAAATTAGTCCCCGGATTAAACGTCTCGAATGAAAAGTCATCGGTCCTTTTGAGCCCCCATGAGTGGAGTGGAGAAGCATAAAGTGGTCATTTCTAAACTTAAGTTATGATACTGTATGTATGCGTTATATACGCCAAGTCATGAGTTACGGTTCCAGCTCTCAGACAGGTGTTGCCTTGACAGCCGCAGCAGTATTCATCGTTCCAGTGCGAGGTTTAAATATTTGAATCTGTCGAGGGGCAAAGAGACGCGGCTCCTTCTTTTGAAGGTCAGCTCTTCTTTTTCTTTCATACGTCGCTGCGCTCGGTGCCAAGAGGTCAGCCATTTTTTTCTCGTTTCTCAAATCTGCTACATCAGTGCCATTTCTTACACCCGTTTATTTTCCCCCCCGCACGCGGTGCGATATGTGAACGGTCACAGTTTGCTCCCAGATTGATTATTTTCGTTCCCTCTCTCTCTCTGGGGATCCATTTTCTGACCGTTATTTGGCAAAAGCCCTCCATAATTTTGGTTCCTCCGAAAGCGGAGCGGCCTGGAGCACTGGCGTCACCTCAGCCCGACCACGCTTTGCACCCCGCTGGCGAAATACCGCATCACGGCTAGGGATTTCTTTGCAATACGACTAGTGCGAGCCAAAGCCCAGCCCCCCCTGTGTACAGCGACTACAAACTGACACTGTCCTAACAAATACCCCCTTCCTCCCCCCCACCACCGCGGCCCTTCTCTGACACCACGGCACGGAGAGTAAACAAAACGAGGGAGCGTACTTCTGTGTTTGTCTTTGAGTCGCTCGTGACAAAAGCTTGAGAGACGTCCGTCCGACCCAGCCCACCCCCACCCCCACCCCCACCCCAACCCTAGCCTGTGTCCACAAGACCACTCTATCCAAGGCCAAGCAGCCTTTACAGGAAATTACATTTTAGTCAAGTAGTGTACTTAACTTAAGTACAATTTGAGGTACTTTTACTCTCAGGCTGAGACTCATAGGTCTACAATTTGCAATGTAGGCATTTAGCAGATCCAGAGCGGCTTATGAATAAGCAGAGTAAACAGGACTTCTAGTTCAATAAACAATGTTATGGAATTGTACAGTAATAGGCTATAGTATCGCACAATTCCATAACAACAACGAGGTAAATAGCCACATAAGTAGACTGCAGTCAGGACAATGTAGTCCGTGCCTCAAAGAAACTGGCATACCAGGTAAACAATGAACTTAGCATTTGTCTAAAAAAACACTGTTTCTCAACGTTGTGTCCGGGGCCCTCCAGGGGTCCACATGGACCCTAATGGGTCTGTAACTACTGAGTAAAAAAAAAGAAGAAGAAAAAAACACTCAGAAGAATCACTGGTTCAAACAACATGCTATCTAAATAACATTTGTGGTCTAGGTCTAGTCACCAGACCTAGACCAATACTAGACCTAGAATAATATTGTGCCATTTATTACACAGCTATCTGTGTTTATTCTTATTTAGACTACTAGCTTCTGAGTGGATGTATGCGCGTACTGCTTGTCAGAAATTGCAAAAGGAAATCATTTCTAGGTGGTACTGTAAGTGTTTTTTTGTTTTTTGAACATAACTTGTAGTGGTAGATCTCGACTCACACATTGGAATTAAAAGTGCTCATGGAGGAACTCTATGAATGTCTATGAGTGACCCTGGAAGGCGCATAATGCCGTCGGGGGCGGCCCTGGACGACACATAGTGCCTTCCTGGGGTTCTGACCAAAAGGCAATATGTGCCTTCTTGGGAGTGAGACTGTTGTGTTGCATGGGCTTGAAAAGTCTGGTTTACCACTGGTCCAGTGAATATATTATAGCGCTTTCCCAAAGAACAGTGACAGAGTGCTTCCTGGTAATAATTAGGAACACATAAACAGAAACACAATGTCGTTAGACGAGGAACACAGACAGCACGAAGGTCAAGGTCATTGTGTTGGCGTGGTCGGTTCACAGCAGTGGTGGGAGAAGTACTCACATTTTTTACTTAAGTAAAAGTATCAATACTGCAATGTAGATATACTCTGTTACAAGTAAAAGTCCTGTATTAAAAAAAATACTTGAGTAAAAGTGCAAAAGTATTTGTATCAAAATGTACTTAAAGTACAAAAGTAAAAGTACTCATTATGCAGAATGTCCCGTTTCACAAGTTTTCAAATGTATAAATTGTATTCAAATCTTTTGAAAATAGCAGATCTACAAGCTCACAATTGCGACGCATTGTGAGCTTGTAGATCTGCTATTTTCAAATGGCCAAAATGTATATAGGGCTGAAGTGGTTAATGTATGTTTTGTAATAATAATCAAAATCTACAAAGTAACTAGTAACTAAAGTTTTCAAAAAATGTTGGAGTAAAAGTATAATATTTGCCTCATGAGATGTAGTGGAGTAAAAGTAAAAGCACTGACAATTGTCAATACTCCAGTAAAGTAAAAAAAACCTCAAATTTGTACTTACGTACAGTACTTGAGTAAATGTACTTAGTTACTTTTACACCACTGGTTCACAGACGTGGGCGGCGAGACGATCGCGAGGGCCATCCAGTCGGGGATGCTGAACCCGGGCCGGCAGTGGCAGAGCCTCCGGCACAACGGGCCGGCGGCGCAGTTCGAGTACCGGGTGCGCGTGGGCTGCGACGAGCACTACTACGGCTTCGGCTGCAACAAGTTCTGCCGCCCGCGAGACGACTTCTTCGGACACTACGAGTGCGACGGCAACGGCAACAAGACCTGCCTGGACGGCTGGGCCGGGCCCGAGTGCAGCACGGGTGAGTTCTGCTCTGTCTGTCTGTCTGTCTGTCTGTCTGTC
>NC_137604.1:8125022-8127522 GCF_963280865.1 Gymnoscopelus braueri
TTCACGATTTTTCAAAAATAGCAGATCTACAAGCTCGTAGCGCGGCACTCGGTGCCGCGCTATGAGCTTGTAGATCTGCTATTTTTGAATAGCCCAAAGTGTAAAACAATGCTTTTTAGCTCAAATCTAAAAATGACACAGTTCCAGGTCTTAATGGGTTAACAGTGGTACCTCTCTCTCTCTCTGTCTCTCTCTCTCTCTCTCTCTCTCTCTCTCTCTCTCTCTCTCTGTCTCTCTCTCTCTCTCTCTCTCTCTCTCTCTCTCTCTGTCTCTCTCTCTCTCTCTCTCCCTCTCTCCCTCTCTCTCTCTCTCTGTCTCTCTCTCTCTCTCTCTCTCTCTCTCTCTCTCTCTCTCTCTCTCTCTCTCTCTCTCTCTCTCTCTCTCTCTCTCTCTGCAGGACATGGTGAACGGCTACGTGTGCTCGTGTCGCCACGGCTACGGGGGCGACCGGTGTGAGACGGAGGTGGACGAGTGCGCCAGCGGGCCCTGCCTCAACGGCGGCCGCTGTCACGACGACGTCGACGCCTTCCACTGCCTCTGCCCGCCCGGCTTCTCCGGCAGCCGCTGTCAGGTGAGCGCTCGCTCGCTCGCTCAGGCCACGCCCACTTGGTGTAAAAAATAACCTATTGGTTCTTCTTAAAGGTTTAATGACATTCACTTTTACACCACATTCAAAGTCTTTGTCCTGGTCCTTCAAAAGTGTACAAAAAGTTTTAAGTGAAAATTCCATTCCAGTGATCCATGGCAGGTGTTTTTCTCTCACATTTCTAAAGCCTTTTCAACTGCAATGAAAAAAGAAATCTTTGCCTGCGGGTGTCGCTGGTGAGGGATTTTGCCTGTCAATCATCGCCTCTGCTCCGCCCCCCCCAAAGGAAAGGATAGGGGAGGGGAGGGGCGAGGAGGAGAGTGGTCGGGATTAATCGACTGTGACCTCACTGTCGAAGGGCCAAGCTCAGATTACTTTTCAGCCTAATTATTCAGAAAACCCCAGACCACAGAAAATCCACTGAATGTTCTAAGTTCAGTTTTTTTGGGTGTAATTGAGGTCATAAAACCCCAAATAAAACATTGAAAATAAAAAAAGTGAAAATGAATGTCATGATACCTTTAATTGTCTTGTCTGGGGACCCCACCAGGGGGTTCCAAATGGAACCGCTACGGGTCTGTAACTCTGAGAGTGTACAAATGGAACCAAATGGGCCCTTACAGGTCTGTAACTCTGAGAGTGTACAAATGGAACCAAATGGGCCCTTACAGGTCTGTAACTCTGAGAGTATACAAATGGAACCAAATGGACCCTTACAGGTCTGTGACTCTGAGAGTGTACAAATGGAACCAAATGGACCCTTAGAGGTCTGTAACTCTGAGAGTGTACAAATGGAACCAAATGGACCCTTAGAGGTCTGTAACTCTGAGAGTGTACAAATGGAACCAAATGGACCCTTACAGGTCTGTAACTCTGAGAGTGTACAAATGGAACCAAATGGACCCTTACAGGTCTGTGACTCTGAGAGTGTACAAATGGAACCAAATGGACCCTTACAGGTCTGTAACTCTGAGAGTGTACAAATGGAACCAAATGGACCCTTACAGGTCTGTAACTCTGAGAGTGTACAAATGGAACCAAATGGACCCTTACAGGTCTGTAACTCTGAGAGTGTACAAATGGAACCGAATGGGCCCTTACAGGTCTGTAACTCTGAGAGTGTACAAATGGAACCGAATGGACCCTTACAGGTCTGTAACTCTGAGAGTGTACACATGGAGCCAAATGGACCCTTACAGGTCTGTAACTCTGAGAGTGTACAAATGGAACCAAATGGACCCTTACAGGTCTGTAACTCTGAGAGTGTACAAATGGAACCAAATGGGCCTGTGAGGGTCCATTTGGTTCCATTTGTACACTCTCAGAGTTAGAGTTACAGACCTGTAAGGTTTGGGCCCCTGTTGGTCCCGGGACCCTATGTTGAGAAACAGTGGTGTAACCCGATACGCTGTCTCTCACGGCAACGCTGACAGAGAGCCAATAGCACCATGCCAACGGGGAAAAAAACATTAAACATAACCCTAACACATCACTTAAAGGTGGTGTAAGGGATATCTTTTTGTTAACATCTTCTGTTGAGTGTTTGTTCAGTAACAGAGGTCTCTCCGGCTCTTTAGTAAACAGACAAAAAAAAAAATGCAGGTCGGGATTCCAATTTTATCCAATCAGGAGAGAGAAATTGGAAGTGATGAAATAAATTAGCAGAGAAAATTGGCATTGGAACACAAGCGGATGAATTATCTTTGCGGGGTTCTCTCTCCTGATTGGATGAAATTTGTAACCCACCTGAAAATATATTTTATGTTTACTAAACAGCTGGAGATACGGGGAGACTCCTAGCTGTTACTGAAGAAACAGTCAAATTATGTATTTTCCATATCATTGTATGAAAAAAGAAACTGATATTGTCAGATATGGACCAGTATGTAAATATCAGAAGTTGTCCATATATTT
>NC_137604.1:8135022-8160022 GCF_963280865.1 Gymnoscopelus braueri
TTTTCTTACACCCTTTACAGTGGAAAGGTTTTTCTCCCGTGTGGAGACGCTGGTGTATTTTCAGACTACTTATCACACGGAACCTCTTGCCACACTGTTGACAGTGGAATGTTTTTTCTCCGGTGTGGACAAACTGGTGTGTCTTCAGGAGACTTAAATAACGGAAACTCTTGCCACACTGTTCACAGATGTGGGGTTTCGTCCCCTCGTGAGTCAGCTGATGTGTCTTTGCATCTCCTGGCTGAGTTACTACTCCTGCTTGAGTTACTTCTCCTGGTTGAGTTACTTCTCCTGCTTGAGTTACTACTCCTGCTTGAGTTACTTCTCCTGCTTGAGTTACTTCTCCTGCTTGAGTTACTTCTCCTGCTGGTTGAGTTACTTCTCCTGCTGATTGAGTTACTTCTGGTTGAGTTAGTTCTTGTGGTTGAGCTACTTTTCGTGGTTGAGTTACTTTTCGTGGTTGAATTACTTTTCGTGGTTGAGTTACTTTTCGTGGTTGAATTACTTTTCGTGATTGAGTTACTTTTCGTGGTTGAGTTACTCTTCGTGGTTGAATTACTTTTCGTGGTTGAGTTACTTTTTGTGGTTGAGTTACTTTTCGTGGTTGAATTACTTTTCGTGGTTGAGTTACTTCTCCTGCTGGTTGAGTTAGTTCGCCTGGTTGAGCTACTTCTGGTTGAGTTAGTTCGCCTGGTTGAGCTACTTCTGGTTGAGTTAGTTCTCGTGGTTGAGTTAGTTCTGGTTGAGTTCGTTTTCGTGGTTGAGTTACTTCTCCTGCTGGTTGAATTACTTTTCGTGGTTGAGTTACTTCTGGTTGAGTTACTTCTCGTGGTTGAGTTACTTCTCCTGCTGGTTGAGTTAGTTCTCCTGGTTGAGTTACTTTTCGTTGTAGAGTTACTTTTCGTGGTCGAGTTACTTTTCGTGGTCGAGTTACTTCTCGTGGTTGAGTGAAAGTCTTGGTAAACTGTTGACAACTGAAAGATCTTGCTTCATCTGTGTCTCCTTGTGTCTGTCCAGTTGCAGAGCTGGTCTGCCCATTCATCAGCATTTGGCTTTTTGTTTCTTTGTGGTGACCCATCGTCATGTGTTTTATGAAGGAAGACCTGGGGATATGAAGGTGTAACAAGGTGTATGGACAGAACTCTCTCTTTCTCTCTGTCTCTCTGACTCTTGCTCTCTCTCTCACTGAACTTTTTACCTTTTTGTGATCAGTTTCTACCTTAGTTTTTTTAAGGTGTGTTAAGTTGTGACATCAGCTAATTAGTGACATCAGCGAATTAGTGACGTCAGCTAATTAAACACATTTAGTGCTAAATACACTCGTCGAGTGCCATAAACGAGAATTCTCGTGAGGGCAATTTTTTTTTTCACACACAGGGCGCTCTAACGCAACTTTGGAATGATCCACGGACCCTGTAAAATGGAATGGACGGATGTGAATCCTGTCCAAAAAACCTACCTCCCGTCCACTCCCATTATAGGATCTTGAGAAAAAGCTCTATATCTCCATATCTTTTTACCGTGGTGAAAACGAGCCATTTTCGATGGGCGATCACTCTGCAATGGCGGATCGCGTTCGAAATATTATTGTTCCAGTCGATAGTCGGGAACCCACGACCATCGCGCAGACACCCTTTGTTTACATCCGGGTCCTCGTCGAGGCGTCTACAGCTCTAAACGTATCAGCGTAAACGTTAAGATTGTGCGTGCGTGCGTGCGTGCGTCACCTGTTGTTAACTCAACGTGTGTGTTCTTTCCAGGAGAGAGTCAGTGTGACGAGTCTACATGTAACAACGGAGGAACCTGTCATGACGAAGGAGACTCCTTCAAATGTGTGTGTTCAGCTGGCTGGGACGGACCCTCCTGTAACATAGGTCAGTACTTATGCCGGCGATCGCGTCGTCAACGGTTACATGTGGTCATCGACACACGCTGACATAATCGCCATTTATACATTGTTCATGTTTTTGTTTTGTTTTGTCTGTTCATTCCCACCGCCATTCAGTGGGAAACGACCGCTGTATTTGTATCAGTAGAAGGATGATTGAAGAGGAGCGCTTGTTTTCGTAACCCTAGAATACGACTCTCGTAGATGTATTTTATGATTCTGACATTTTCAATCTACGAGAGTCGTAGCGAATATCCCTCGCGGTCAACTGGACTTTCAGCTCCTAGCCCGTACGGGCTCCAAACATGTACAAATGTAAAAAAAAAAAGGTGCTTACCCCCACGCTCCAAATGTTAATCATGGCCATAAAACCTTTGATTGTGTGAAGAAAAAAATATATATATAATTATATGATATACTATATTTAATAAATACCCTTTGTTTTGCGTTTTATGGTCATGAATCACCAGGATCCTGGATGGCTTGATTCTAGGCTTAAAATAATTGATATCAATATTTTTGGAAATGTCTATGGGAAAAATGAATGGGGTCCGGGTTACGATGGAACCAGAAAATGGCCGCCACTGCTATGCCTTATAGCGCCGGCAAATAAGACAGCCCCGATATAAATGCACAGACTACGGTGGCAGCCAAAACAAAGTGCTGTGTCTGTTTACAATGCCACGGCACGACGTGACAAATGAAAACAATGTAGAAAAAAACGTGTAACGTGTTGTGTGCGTGTGTGTGTGTGTGTGTGTTTGTAGGCGTGAACAGTACATGTCTGTCCGGTCCGTGTGAAAACGGAGGAACCTGCATCGTTAACGGAGACTCGTTCAGCTGTGTGTGCAAAGACGGCTGGGAAGGACCTACGTGTATACACAGTGAGTACTAACAAAATACTACTAATACTGTACAGACCCACATGTATCCACAGTGAGTAAGTACTACAGTACTATTATAGTCAGTGTGTAGACGCTTCACTCAGTGAGACTGCGGACAGTCTCACAGATGTCTGTCCTCGTAAACTGGGTGGAAACCATTAACGAGTAAAAAACCCAAAACTGCATTATGTTATTAGTTGATATAATTGTTTTCCAAACCAGTAGGCATGGATTGTATTGTTGCTGCTGCTGCTACTACTGATGTAAATTGGGAATCTAAAAAACATGTTTGTTTTTTACTCTTTTCTCAGATACCAATGACTGCAGCCCCCACCCATGGTGAGTTAACTACCAACGCATTTAAAAGTCTCGTACACAGAGTCCGTATCCGTTTTTTAAAAATCCGTCATCTGATAACAACAATAATGCACAGAAACCTTGCGCACAGAGTCTGATGCGTACACGCCACACCACGGCGCGTGCACACACACACGCGCGCACACACGCGCACACATGCGCACGCACACACACACACACACACACACACACACACACACACACACACACACACACACACACACACACACGCGCGCAAGCACGCACACGCACACACACACACACACACACACACACACACACACACAACACAAACACATTGAAGAGTTTAATTGGTATTTCAAATTGTATCATCACATTGGAAAACTAGGCAATTTCTTGGACCCACAGCTTTTCACGATACAGCCTAAATATGTGTGTGTGTCTGTGTGTGTGTGTGTGTGTGTGCGCAGCTACAACAGTGGGACTTGTGTGGACGGAAATAACTGGTACAGGTGTGAGTGCGCACCCGGGTTCACTGGACCAGACTGCAGAATCAGTGAGTACATTAAACCCTGCCTGCCTGCCTGCCTGTCTGTCTGTCTGTCTGTCTGTCTGTCTGTCTGTCTGTCTGTCTGTCTGTCTGTCTGTCTGTCTGTCTGTCTGTCTGTCTGTCTGTCTGTCTGTCTGTCTGTCTGTCTGTCTGTCTGTCTGTCTGTCTGTCTGTCTGTCTGTCTGTCTGTCTGTCTGTCTGTCTGTCTGTCTGTCTCTCTCTCTCTCTCTCTCTCTCTCTCTCTCTCTCTCTCTCTCTCTCTCTCTCTCTCTCTCTCTAAGCCCTGGCATGCAGTGAGGGTTCAGTTGGTTAAGTCAGGACAGAGTGTGGGGGATTGCGCTGGACCACAGGAGAAGATCTGTAAATGATGGGATCAGCTTAAGCTGATCACACTGAAAAAGTGTGTTTGCGTGCGTGCGTGCGTGCGTGCGTGCGTGCGTGCGTGCGTGCGTGCGTGCGTGCGTGCGTGCGTGCGTGCGTGCGTGCGTGCGTGCGTGCGTGTGTGTGTGCGAAGGAAGTTTAATTACAACTGTGTTCATTACAACGTTTGCAATGTTTTGATCAACTTTCGGCCCACATCCGTCCCTTAATTATGGGTCCATTTGGGACACCTTCAAGGAACCCTGAGGGTCCCTGGACCCCACTTTGAGAACCACTGATATAGACCAATAGACAGACTCTCAGTCAGTACCCGTTGGGTAGCATGTATGCGTTCAGTACCCGTTGTCACAGTTCTTGGAGGCTAGTCTATGACGTCGGTCATCTGTGATGTCAGTACTGTGTCAGCGCCAGTGGTGGAAATAGTACTCAAATTCTTTACTTAAAGGGATATTTCACTTTCAAAAAAACTTTTGGTAATTTTATTGTCTACTCAGGCCGTTGTGAATCCCCCAGACCGTTTTTAAGTTGCTTTATTCAGTATATAGATATTTGATATTCATTTAATCAGCCACGCCCCCTTCCTATACAAACCCATTGTAACTTCAAACTACATTTTAACCATGTTAGATTCATCAAAAACACTCGTCCTTGGTTCTGGTGACTCATACCGCCCCCCTAATACACGAGGGGGCCGTGTTTTTTCAATTACTTTTTTCATTTATTTTTAATATTTTTTTTGGAAAATGGAAAAAATAAAATACAATAAAAAAATAAAATAAAATAAATGAAAAACATTATCTGAAAAACACGGCCCCCTCACGCATTAGGAGGGCGGGGTGAGTCACCAGAACCAAGGACGGGTGTTTTTGATGAATCTAACATAGTTAAAATGAAGTTTGAAGTTACAATGGGTTTGATTAGGAAGGGGGCGTGTCTGTTAAAATGAATATCAAATATTTAAATACTGAATCAAGCAACTTAAAAACTGTCTGGGGGGTTCACAAAGGCCTGAGTAGACGATAAAATGACCAAAAGTTTTTTTGAAAGTGAAATATCCCTTTAAGTAAAAGTACCAATACTGCTAGATACTCTTTTACTAGTAAAAGTCCAGAATAAAAAATGTACTTGAGTAAAAGTAAAAAAGTATTGGCATCAAAATGTACTTAAAGTACCAAAAGTAAAAATACTAAAATGTTTGAAAATAGCCGATCTACAAGCCGATCTACAACGTGTCGCGATGCGACACGTTGTGAGCTTATAGATCGTCTATTTTCAAATAGCCTATGTATAGAATAGGGCTAAAGTGGTTAATGTATGTTTCATAATATCACAATTTATATCTGAAAAGCAACTAGTAACTAAAGTTTTCAAATAATCGTAGTGGAGTAAAAGTACAATATTTGCCTCTGGGATGTAGTGGAGTAGAAGTAAAAGTACTGAAAATGGGAAATACCCCAGTAAAGTAAAAAATCCTCAAAAGTGTACTTAAGTACAGTACTTGGGTAAATGTACTTAGTTACTTTACACCACTGGTCAGCGCACAAAAGATACAAAGCGACACAGCAGCATAATCCGTCGCACAGTTGCCGTTGAAGTGCTGATAAACAGGCTATTTTTTTTTGGTCAAGCATGCTTCAGACGAGCGAGAAAAATATAAAGGGAAACGTAAAGCCTGGGGTTAAAAAGGACACCCAGGCAAGCAATAGTAATAATTAATTAATTAGTATCATTGGTAACACCTGTGAAGGAAGTAAGGAAGGGGCCCAATTCATTCCCAATATGGCTGCTCTGCATAGAGCCTATTATCTGAAGAGAGAAGGGGAGTGGGAAATGGTTGTTCTGTAGCGTTGTAGCTGCAGTTGAAGCCAGCTCAACCTGGATTGTAGCTTTGTAGATTTTGTAGCAGCTACAAACGTCGGGCGTCGCATATATCTTCCTCTCACTGGCTTCCATTGAAAAGGAATGGTAGCCTGCAGTGTGCCACCATTGTAAGTTTAATACAGGGCTTAGTTAAACAGATTGTGTTTTGGTTATTGGTTCTAAATGTCTGTTTAGAAATATGTATCCCTAGTTGCTACGGCAATCAATTCGCCATATTAGGGAGATCAACCGGCACCGGCTTCCTTGATTGGCCAACCCGACTGGTCGGCGTCGTGGATTGGACAGACGTTGCATGAACTTTGTGAAGCTGAACCTATTTAAGTGGTGGCACACACGATAGGGCTGCCATTCTCTTACACAGCAGAGCCTGATTAATTCACCTCGATCCACTGGTGTGAGAGATGATCCGCTGGACGGTGCATTCAGGAGTACCACAGGGAGGCCTTCACATTGCGGTGACCGCGGGAGACAAGGTGTATGCCGTTGGATGGTACAAGTCGGGTCTGATTGGTGTCCGTGTCTTCAACACAGTGACTTTACGCTGGAGGGATTTGCCTCCAGTGACAGCTGGAAGAGGAGAAGGTCCCTCTGAGGTTCCTCCCTTTTGCCACACAGCTGTGCTGATAGAAGATATCATCTACACCTGGGGAGGGTATTACAGCAACGTGCTTTATGCATTTGATGTCGACACCCACAGATGGTTAAAGCCGAAGGTGACTGGGACTGGTCCAGAGGCGAGGCACAGCCAATCAGCTGTCTTGGGGAAGGTCATGTATGTCTGTGGATACAGCTGGCGGAAACGGCCGGCATTGGCTGGCATCTACAAACTGGACACCACCACAATGGTCTGGTCTTTAATTGGCAATTGGCGTTCACCATTGCACTCTGCCACCATCATCGGGACAAAGATATGTGTAATTGGGGGCTCTGAATATACCAAGTGCATCAAAGTGTTTGACACAGAGACCAACTCCACATCTTCTGCACAGAATCTTCCAGAAGGGGTTCATGCAGCCTTTGCCTACAATGGAGATCTGTATATATGTGGTGTTGGCAAGCTCAATGGTGATATGTGGAAATTCAATACAAAGACCTTCTCCTGGGTGAAGGTTAAGCCCAAGGGGAAAGGCCTGCGTTGTATGGTGGATAAGATGCAGTGTTGCACTGTGGGAGATCGCATATTCCTCTTTTGCAATGACGACCTGTACATCTTGGACTGGAGTCCTAGTCTGAAGACGTTATGTAAACTAGCAACTATTCGGTACGGTCTGAAGCGGTCTGAAGAACTCCCACACAACATCAGGTGGGAGCTGGCAGCCATGACTACAAACAGCAACAGAAACCCGAAACCCACAAAAAACAAGACAAAGAAAAGAAACAAATAAATAAATACAAAATATATATATTTTTTAAATGATAAAAGGACAGGATCTAATAGCAACGTGGCTTACATTTGAATTTGGGATGACATGTGGTCAGTCTATGACATAAGTCATCTATGACATGTCTATGATGTGTGACTCCATATTTGGGCAAGGTCTTGGCCCCAGCCGACCTCCACTGACTTCCCTAGCATCCCTATTTTGGGCCGAAACATTCGGCCATTGCATTGCGAGCTTGTAGATCTGCTATTATAGCTACAGTATATGAAAGGAAAGGAGGGCAAGCATAATAGGTTCCATTTAAAACATACAGTATATTTAAAGCTACTAGGTAGCTTTTTCAATTAAACAAAAGTTATTTTTGATATAATCTCTCACTGGCATATTTTTCACAATAACCATTCCACAGAAAAATAAATAATAATAAAAGAAAGTACTGTTCCTGATTAATCCTGTCTTACCTATTTATATTACATATTGTGATGTCACGTGAAGCTTGACCAATGTCAGCTGTGAGCGGACGGACACACGGACGGACAGAGGGTAAAACATACTCTCCACCATGCCTTCGGCCTGGCGGAGACAATAAGACCGGGGAGTAGTGATGCACGGGTCAGGTTTTTTCACAACCCGCCCCGCCCGCACGGGAGCCAAACCCGCACGGGAGCCAAACCCGCACGGGAGCCAAACCCGCACGGGAGCCAAACCCACCCCAACCCGTCCCACAAAAATTAATGACCCGTCCCGTCCCGCAACTCGCCCAAAAAATAAAAAGACGGCTTCTCAACACACAAGCAAGTCCATTCAATTGCTTTCCAGAGAGAGAGAGAGAGAGGGGGACAGAGGGAGGGAGAGAGAGAGCGCGCGCGCGAGAGAGAGAAGGTGTGTTGTGGTGTTTTTTTTTCTTCCGTGGGTTTTGCCCGCCCCGCGATAATTGCGTCGTAATATATAACCCGTCCGCCCGCCCCGCAGATCAACCTGCGGTTCCCGCGGGCTACGGGTCGGCCTGCGCGTCACTACCGGGGAGACCAGGGTTCGAATCCCACTGAGACATAAATCACTGGTTCTCAACATCAGGTCCGGGGACCACCAGGGGGTCCTAATAAACCGCTATGGGACCCGTAAGCGTCCATTTGGTTCCATTTGTACGCTCTCAGAGTTAACCCATTGAGACCTGAAGCCGATTCTACGTGTCTCCTAAATCCCAACAGTTTTCTGAAAAACGTATGTTTCTATATCAGTGGTGCTCAATCTTTTTCATGTCAAGGACCCCCAAAATTATATGTATTTGGCGGCGGACCCCCATCAAAATATTTTGTTCCAGGGACCCCCAGAAGCAAAGATTTTAGTTAAAAATGTTCGCTTTAAAAATATATATATTCAAAGATTTGCAAACATTTTCACGATTTTTCAAAAATAGCAGATCTACAAGCTCGTAGCGCGGCACTCGGTGCCGCGCTATGAGCTTGTATATCTGCTATTTTTGAATAGCCCAAAGTGTAAAATAAGGCTTTTAAGCTCAAATCTAAAAATGACACAGTTCCAGGTCTTAATGGGTTAAATAAACACTGAGGATTTAACGGTGTAGGGGTCCCAAAGAAAAAAGGTAAAAAAACCAAATTGTTCCATTTGTACAATTAAACGATTTACAGGCGCGTACGTCTAGTGGGCCCGGGACCGTCTGTTGAGAAACAGAATTTTAAAAAAAATTATAAAATAAATTGTGATATAAATGTGGATGCCAGCTATTTGAATCTGCTGTGAGTTCCACCCCCGTTCCCTCTTTTGTGTTGGACCGAGCCAAAACTCCTGCCACCTTGTAATTTCAAGCGGTCTGATCTTATCTGGGTGTGTGTGTGTGTCTCTCTGAAACGGATCTCCTCCCTGCCGTCCAGCAGTGTGTCTGTCTGTCTGTCTGTTAGCTGCTGCTGTGTGTGGGAAAATGTTCTTCTGGCCAGAACACGGTGACCCAGTTTGACAAAACTGGCCTCGTTGCCATCTTGATAACGGAGACTAAGATTGAATGTCAAGACTATTCTTTCTCAGCCCTTCCCTTCTGTCTGTCACTGAAGACAGGTTGACTTATGGAGGATTGGTAGACGAGATGATACATGATGAATATTGTTGCTGTCGGGCCCTACGTCCCTATTTGATCATAGTAGTGTCACACAAAATCATCAAAAGTAGCAGTGTTTTGATCTGCTACTTTTTTTCTATCCTTTTTTGAGCGGTGCCATCCGCTCCAACAAGTGACCGAGTGTGTTTGCATGTCCATATGAGCACGGCATCAACAGCTGCAGCTGATTGCAACACAACAACTAAGATGCAACCAGTTACACTAATTAAACACAAACAGGAGACAGTGCAACACATGCGACACTTAAAGACATGTACACACACACCCAGGCTGTCTCAGCACACGCGCGCGAAGTGTGTGTGTGTGTGTGTGTGTGTACGGTATGAATACCAGTGCCCACACATCAAATAGAGTAGTACCGCCTGAATACCGCTGGGTGACCTGCTTTCAAGCAGCCTTGAAATGAATGGACAGGGATTTAACATTGTTCCTCTAGTTCATATAGCTTTACACTGGGTGTGATTTTATTTTTTTTATCCTGAAAAGTTACAGTTTTTCACATTTGAGGTTTACACCTGACAGAGACGATAATGACAATGGGGCCTGAGTCAAAGTATAGATAGATACTCCTGGTCCAATATTTACTCAACTACTAAGTGAAAGTTGCTTAAAAAAAGATTATTGCTTTTGTATAAAAAAAAATACTTGGGTATTCAAAAGTCCAACTTAAAAAATACATTGTGTTTTTAATATCAATGCATTGCTGTGTTGAAATGTAGACATTTCCCCCCCAAACATAAACACAGTCAAAATAGCAAATCTACAAGCTCACACATTGAAAAGTGAAGTGGAGTCAGAGCAATATTTGTCATTGAAATATAGTGAAAGTCATTAGATAAAAAAATAAAAAAAAGTACAAAAAGTTTACTTAAGTACTGGTACTCATAAATGTACTTTGTTACTGTCCACCCACTGGTGCTTGTAAACAAAATAAATAATGGCGATAATGCTTTCATTTGCTTTCATGTTTTTGTTTTTGTTTTTCTGGGCCACAATGTTAAAATGTCATTTAGATAGCATGTTCTTTAAACAGATGCTATGTTCCTGGCTTAACCTGCGATCCTAGTTTACTGAGGCACTTATACACTGTCTCTATGAATTTGATGTATGTGTTCATATTCACACATCAAGCTGTAAGCTGTAAGCATATTGTAGACAAACTCAACAACCTTTTTTATTGTGCCCAGAATTTCGAAATAAATTAGGAGACGTGCTTTTAAGGTCAGACTGGAAAAACTTCAGTCACTTGATCAATTTATTCTTGTAACGTTTACAAGACTTCTTTGCTGGTTCATCTAGTTTATTTTGTTATTCATTTCATTTTTAAGATTATTCTATTTTGGCATCATGTTTGTTTGTTTATTTGCATAGATTTGTATGTCTTATTTTATTTTATTTCAATTTCAATTTATTTCAATTTCAATCATTTCTGAGGATACTATTAACACATTGATTGCCACGGTTTTAAACATAGTTTTCTATCCCCGTGCCAATGTATAATTACCTCATTTCGATGATATTTGAAACGCCGTGGAACCGACATCGTGTAAAAAAAAAAACACGGAAAACGTTCCTGTGAGTTGGCAGAAGGATCTGTGTATCCATGGGAACGACAAGTTTCCAACCGCGATCCGCCATTTTGGAGCTTTGGTCCGCTGAAAACGGGTGGTTTTCAATGGGAAAAAAAAGAAACTGAGATACAGCCGTTTTCCTGAAAATCCCATCATTGGGGCGGGCGGAAGTGACGTTTTTTGGAATGACGTCACATCCACATTTTTTGGGCGGTGAAACCGCCCCTATAAGTGAGGTTTGGAAATTTGTACAATTATCTTGGGCAGTGAAACCGCCCCTATAAGTGAGGTTTGGAAATTTGTACAATTATCCTGCGCTGTGATTGGCCAATCACAATCTATTCAGGACTGTGATTGGCCAGTGTCACATGACACGTGTGCATAGCCCTATATAAGAAACCATAACTTTAAAAAAAAACATAAATTTGTTTTTTTAAAGTTATGGTATCGTCCATCATAAAGAGTGTTTCAATAAATGTATTTATCTTTTGTACATGATTGGTTGACTCCATTCAGTATTGTGATTAGCTAGCAAGACACCGCCCACTTCACACAGGGTGTGATTTTTCTTCTCTGAGAGACGATCGATCATTCCAAAGCTGTGTTAGGTTGCCCCTTGTGGAATTTTCCCCAAAAAATGAAAGAACGCGAAGAATGTGAAGAAAGAAGAATGTGTAACTGATGAAGTAGCGTTTGAGGTGGTGGGAGAGCCTTTATGTGTGTCGTTGTTGATATGTTTTTGTTCTGTGTTGTCGGATTGTTTTCTTGTTGTGTGTTGTGCTTTGAGGATCCCCTGGAAAACGAGATGAACCGCGTCTCAAGGTGTTTATCCTCTAGTGCAGGGGTCTTCAACAGGGGGTCCGGGACCCCTATAGGGTTTCCTCAGAGTTACTTCAATTACAGTTACTGTTTCAGTTTCAGTTACTTCAAATCTTTGTGTGATATGATTTTTTTTATTTTTCTACCTTAACCACTTGAACCCTAGCATCCCTTTTTCTGAGGAGAACGTTAGCCAAAAATAGCAGATCTACGCTGCGAGGCGTTGTGAGCTTGTACTTGTAGATCAGCTATTTTTGGCAAAGATGTATGGGTGCAGAGGGAAAAAAGAGCAGACCAATTAAACAAAAAAAGGTTTAATCTAAAACACAATGTTATATAGAGGGGGTCCCTGCTTCATCTCTCTCTCAGCTAGGGGGTCCTTGGCCTGAAAACGTTGAAGACCCCTGATCTAGTGAAAATTTCAAAATAAATAAAGTCGCTCTGGATTTAGCCTCCATCTCCAGGCTTTTATTGTTTAGTTTTGCTAAAAAATAAAAGCCTGGACCAGCGCGTCGGTGTACCCGGTATTCACCTGTTTCCTAGGCTGTGTGTTTTCCACTTCCTGTCGGATTTCATTGGATATCATTGGTCATCTGACCAGTTTCAGTGGATTTCATTGGATCAAATCGACAGGAAGTGGAAAACACACAGGAAGTGTTAAGCCTAGGAAACAGGTGAATAGGAAGTGTTTCATTTCCCCAACCAACCAGAGTGCAGTGGGCGTCGCTCGTAATGTTGTGTTGATGGGGGCGGGGGTTGACGGACAGATCAGTGAACCAATGGGATCAGGCGCATTCTCTCCGCGCTGATTTTAAACCCGCCCCTCTATACACGAAAGCAGGAAGGCTAGTGCAGCCTACTCTGGATAAGAGCGTCTGCTAAAATGCCTACATTTGTAAATAGTACTAATAATCATAATAAGGTCAGTGGTTTGGCTTTTAAAGTGACATTGTGGTTGTGTTTTTTCTGTCCTTGTCAGACATCAATGAGTGTCAGTCGTCTCCGTGTGCCCTGGGCTCCTCCTGTGTGGATGAAATCAACGGCTACCGCTGCCTGTGTGCTGCTGGGAGGACCGGACATCACTGTCTGGAAGGTACAGAAGGACTGCACACACACACACACACACACACAGGTTTGTATTACTATACTTGTGAGGACATCAACATTTTTGCACGGCAATTTTATGAATGCCCACTTTAAAAAAACTGGACATTTTCACCGTAAGCCTTAAGCCGAAAAAATAGCAGATCTACAAGCTCACGAGCTTGTAGATCGGCAATTTTTCGGTGCATGACAACTAGCCTGGCATTGCCAGACTAACATCACTGCGTAGACGATAGTCTGGAATCTCTGTGTGGAACCTGCATTTCCAAGGGGCGGATTAAAAAAAAAATTGCATCTGGTGATAAACCCGCCCCATATTTGCATACTGGGCCCTGATTGGTGCCCCGCAACTTTGGGGGCAGCAAAATGCAATCACAACCGATTGGATTTTTTTTTTTTTTTGCACTGGCAGATTCGTCTGGTTTCCAGGCTAGCACGCAACTATGTATGAATCATGTTTTTGAGCTTGTGGATCTGCTACTTTTGATGCTTTTTGTGTGACGCTGTAGTATGGTCAAGTAAATGCTCAACAGTAAACAAACCAACATACAGTATAAGTGTAGGGTATCTTCACATTTCTAAAGTCACAATTTGAGGACTTTTAAGACCTTTTTAACACATTTAGTGCCAGAGTTTTTTTTTAAACAGGGTACATCCAGTGCCAGCGCTTCTTACCGTCTACTGCGCCTCATGTGGGGGGAAAAAAAAGTAAAAAATTAACACGCGTAGATCTACGGTTGTGGCACTCGACGGGTGTATTTGCAAAACCGTAGATCTCCGGTTTGGGCACTCAATGTGTTAATACAAAAAAATACAAAATAAGACCATAACCGTGTCAAAAGCAATCAACGACAAACTATACTATTACGAATTGTCAAACAAATTGTGAAAAAGTTCCTGAGAAAGAGTCAAAAATTTGTGAAATTAGCCGATCTACAAGCCTTGAGGCGTTGTGAGCTTGTAGATCTGCTATTTAAGACCTGGAACGCATCTGTGTCACTTTAGATGTCTTTGGCTATTCAAAAATAGCAGATATACAAGCTCATAGCGCGGCACCGAGTGCCGCGCTATGAGCTTGTAGATCTGCTATTTTTGAAAAATCGTAAAAAAATATTTTCTATCTTGTTTTCAAAAATTAGGATTTAGAAAACATTTTAAGAATCGGACTCAGGCCTTAATGGGTTAAAACAATATTTAGAGTCAAACTAAATACCTCAACTCCAACAATTCCAAGTGCTTGTCAAGGTGGGGGGGGGGTCCCCAGTTCAAACATGATTATTTTGGGGGGTCATCACGGCCTGAAAAGGTTTGAGAACCACTGTGTTAGCTGGTTGTGATTGAGGTGAAGGTGTGTTTGTTGGCTGAAGAAGATGGCTGACGTTGTGCTTTGTTTGGTTCCAGTGACGGGGAGGCCATGTGTGGTGGACGGACTGCTGGCTGCAGATGGAACCAGGTGGAACGAAGACTGTAACACCTGCCAGTGTCACAACGCGAGGGTCACCTGTACCAAGGTATCACACTCGTGACATTTACCCACGAAACGATAATACCTGTTGTTACCGCTCTCATGTACACCATGTGTATCAGTGGTTTCCACTGTTATAGGCCCTTGAAAATAGCCTGTCTCGTCAAAAATGCAGGGGGGAAAAGGGAAAGCAAGATACAGCCGTTTCCCCAAATACGCTAACCAGGAAGCGGATGGAGCAGCAAATCTTGTGATCACGTGATCGCCTACATTTCTCTGTGTCTGAGCCTGTAATGGTGGCTCATAGGTTGCGGAGCAGCGCCATCTAGTGGAAACACCACCCAAAAAAAAAGTCGTCAAAATCGTCCGTGGCAGTCTGAGCCTTTGGGAAAGAAAGTCGTCCTTTGGCAGTGAATGAGAGACAATCATTTAACTCTTGAGAGCTTAAAAATGAAGCCAAATGGACCTGTACGGGTCCATTTGGCTTCATTTTACGCTCTCAAGAGTTAAATATATCTATAAGGGTCCATTTGGTTACCATACCAACTCTCCATCATTTAGCTGGTGACCACCTGAAACCCCTTTCAAGGACCACTGGTGGTCCCCGGACCACTGGTTGAGAACCACTGATGTAATATGCATGATGATAGTGCTGTTGGTGTGAGAGCAAGTCACTAACCCTGCCAGGGCTGGAAGTTCGATTCCCATTGACTGTACATCGCTCTGGATAAGAGCTTGTAGATCTACCCAAA
Organism: Gymnoscopelus braueri; assembly: GCF_963280865.1. Lineage (NCBI taxonomy): Eukaryota > Metazoa > Chordata > Actinopteri > Myctophiformes > Myctophidae > Gymnoscopelus > Gymnoscopelus braueri. The sequence goes on from NC_137604.1 coordinate 8,150,155, forward strand.
AACACCAAATATGGAGATAAGAGGTTTCTGTCCACGACGGCAACAAATTGCTATACTCTAACTAGGGGTGGGACGATATGGGTACCTCACGATACGATATATATCACGATATTCGACGATATTCGATATATTGCGATATCACGATATTCAATATATATTGCAAGAAATTTCACCAACGATATATCACGATATCTGAAAATATCGATATATTGCGATATCACGATATATTGCATGAAATTTCACCAACGATATATCACGATAGTCCTTGTATTCAATTCATAAACACATAAAATAGCACCAAACCGTTCAAAATCATCATTACACAAATACAGAGTAGGAAAAACAACGTATCACAAACTGTTTTTTTTTTTTTTTTTTTTTTATATATAGATATTTTTCGGCAGTATATCGATTAGTTATCGCGGGAGAAAGTATCGCGATATATCGCGATATCGATATATCGTCCCACCCCTAAATCTAACCCATGTTTTGTCCATGTGCTTGTGGTTGTGGTTGTGGTACAGATGCGGTGTGGTCCCAGAAGCTGTGCCCTGGCAGCGGGTAAAAGCCGCGGCGGGGGAGGGACAGAGTGCCCGGCGGGACAGAGGTGCGTGGCCGTGCGGGACGACCGCTGCTTCACCAAGCCGTGCGCGAGCCAGGGAGAGTGCGCCCCGCTGTCGCACAGCCTACCGCCGGCCCCCCGCACGCAGCCCTGTCACCCGGAGACCCCCTGCGCCAACGTCACCTTCACCTTCAACAGAGACAGCTTGACCCAGGTCAGTGTGACGACAAAAAAAAGGTTCCATTTAACCCATTAACACATCGACCGCCAGAGGTTAATCTCATAATGTACTCACCAGTGCCAAGGTGTTTTTGTTGTTTTTTTGTTTTTTTCATGTCGCCATAGATCTTGTTAAAATCCTTAAGATTGAGCTCTACACGGTCTGTTTACATCCGCAAGATCTCCCTGTATCTCCCAGTGAAGATCGCGTGTCAAACGGGGCATCCATGTTGTAGTTAGAGCGGATTACGTTAAACAGTGAAATGCGAGGAGAAAAAACTACAGGAAGAGAATTGAGTTTCAGTTTCGTCTGTAGAATGGGAGCGGGCGTGATCGTCAAAACCGGATCCCAAATAATTCTATTTCCGGTCATCAAACCGGAAACGGAAGTGGATCAACAAAAATTCCGAAAGTGAACCCGGAAGTGAATAGCGCGAAAAGACCGTGGACCGTAGGGCTACGGTCTCGGCGCTTAACAGTTGGATTTAACGGACCGTAGGACTACGTTCTTGGCGGTTAATGTGTTAAGACCTGGGACGTGCCTGTGTCATTTTTAGATTTGAGCTAAAAAAAAGCATTCTTTTACACTTTTGGCTATTCAAAAATAGCAGATATACAAGCTCATAGCGCGGCACCGAGTGCCGCGCTATGAGCTTGTAGATCTGCTATTTTTGAAAAATTTAGAAAATGTGTGTAGATCTTTGAATAATTATAGATTCTTTTAAAGTGAACATTTTTAACTCAAATATTTGCTTCTGGGGGTCCCTGGAACAACATATTTTGAGATGGGGGTCCGCGGCCAAATACATATAATTTTGGAGGTCCTTGACATGAAAAAGTTTGAGCACCACTGATATAGAAACATGCGTTTTTCTGAAAACTGTTGGGATTTAGAAGACATTTGTAGAATCGGCTTTAGGTCTTAATGGGTTAATGCCTGTCCTTAATACAGTCTTCACTTTAGTCTACTGAAACATCATGATTCATGATCACGGCCAATCAGTAGCAAGCAGCATTACATCACCGGTTTGGCCCTGTTTGGCCTGCCTCAGACCTGCCCTGGATTGGGGCCAAATTTGGTACCCTTTTTTCAGCCCTCTTCGGCCCCACTGAGCCCACTTTGGGTAAGAGTAAAAATTGTGAAATCTGCCTAACGATGATGTCACTGGTAGGCTTTTCTGAAGTGTCCACACAGCCCTGCTATGAGACACAGACCCAGTAGAATGTATTTAGTGAGGACCAATTATATGAAGATAGGTTTAAAATGGGTGAAGTCGTCCTTAAAGTTGTACAATGCAGATTCACAAATAACGATTTTTAGCAACCTCTGCTGGTCACTACCGTCACTGCATACAATTTCCGTAGTCCTCGATTACCCAGAATTCCATTTGTTTTCACCGGAAGCCGGAAGCGTTTCAAAAAGCGATCTTTTAATTGTTTTATACTATCTGCGGATCGTTTCTCTTAGCCAGTGGAGCATTAGTTACCATGAGCTGTGTTTTCTTTTTCTGTTCTTTTTCGATCTTCCAATCCTACATTCTCTTAAAATCAGCGTGAGGTTCCTTTTTGTTATTAGCGCGGTAGTTCCTGGCCAAACAGGAAACCGTTGCGGTAGTTCCTGGCCAAACAGGAAACCAGTGCATTTCCGCCTCCGTTTTCCGGCCAGATGACGTAATTTTCCCGGGAAAGTCCCCCCCGACACCGTTCAATAGAAAATATATAAATAAAAGGCTTCCGGGGGTGAAATTCACGGAGTGGGTGTTGTGAAACTTTTGCCACTCACAAAAGATATACAATTTAACTTTAGTTTTGTTGAAAAAGTTACCTAGTATTACTTTAAGTAAAACTTTGTGGTACTTCATCAGTTTTGAGTTGTCAGGGCGTGACAGTGGAGCAGGTGTGTAATACATTGCTTTATGAATAAAGCAGTGTCATGTTGTGTCGTTTGCAGGGTGTGACAGTGGAGCAGGTGTGTGGGGAGCTGAGGAACCTGTCCCTCATGAGGAACGTGTCCTCCGAGCTGTCTGTCTCCATGTCCTGTCAGCTGTCCCTCACCGCCACCAACCAGATCCACGTCACCATCGTATGTCCCACTTACTTACTACACTTTATTTGTTTCTTAAATGTAATGCATATTTCTGCTTCATTAGTCCAATGGTTCGCCACCTTTTTTGAGTTCTGGACCACCAGCATATTTACAACAATCCTCGAAGACCACCCACCCCACCTCGCCACTTCTCTCTTCCTCCCACTGCTTCTCTCAGGAAGGGACCGGCCGCACACTCCAATGATGATGGACTCACTCAATGTTTTTTTTTTTATTCTGCATTTTTCGTGCAGAATGTTTTTTACGAAGCAATGAGCAGTCCCTCCCTGAGAGAAGCTGTGGGAGGTTTTCTGTCTTCATATATATATTTTTTTGTCTTCATATATATATATATATAGATATAGCAGACCCCTCAGACCCCTCAGTCAACAGAGATTCTTTCATTTGCCATTTTTGTCTTTTTGTCTTTTTTTCTTTCTTTTTTTTTGCTTGTTTGTTTAGTTTTTTTGCCAGTTGATTTCTTCCTCAAGTTAGTTTAAATATCAATAATGATGTTATCATGATGAATATAGCATTGTGTCTGACCAAGTGCTTGTAAGGCAATTTGAGTAATGCGATTATTGTCGGTGTTGTTTCAGTGGACAGAAGAGCAGAGGCGAGGCAAGGCCCTGGTGAAGGAGATCAGTGAGAAGCTCATTGACCTGGTCAGCAGGAGGAAGACCAACAGCACCATCATCAACGCCATCGCAGAGGTCCGCGTCCAGAGACGACAAACCCACAACCCCAACGGTAACATCGTAATAACAGTCTCTCTGTAGGTTTCACATTTTCATCCAATCAAGAGAGAGAATCCCACAAAGCTTGTGTTCCAGTTCTAGTTTGGTCCGCTCATGTATTTGTTTCATCACTTCCAATTTCACTTGTTTATCCTGCACCCTGTATGAGTTCTCTCTCCTGATTGGACAATATGTGTATCCCGACCTGAACATGTATTTTCTGTTTACTTAAGAGCTGGAGAGACAGGGGAGACCCCTGTTACTGAACAAACACTCTAGAGATGATTACTATCGTAATATGGAACTATTTAACCCATTAAGACCGGGAACGCATCTGTGTGTCCTTTTAGAATTCTTGGGCCATTCAAAAAATAGCAGATCTACAAGCTCATAGCGCGGCACCGAGTGCCGCGCTATGAGCTTGTAGATCTGCTATTTTTTTTTATCGTGAACATTTGTGCAAATTTTGGAATTATATATTTTTGAGCGGTGTAACCGCTCCTATAAGAGGGTTTAGGACCCATCCGTGGTGAAAGTTTTTCTTTCCGTCACGAAAATGTGTCTTTCGCTGTGACGCCATGCTGTGGAAAACACGCCCGTAGGCTAAGCTCTGCAGGACGTGCTGTGATTGGCTAGCGAGACACATGATGAAATTAATAACTCATTAATGGCACCGCTCACTTCACACTGGGTGTGATTTTTTAAAAGCGAACTCAAATCTTTGCTTCTGGGGGGGGGGGGGGGGGGGGTCCCTGAAACAACATATTTTGAGATGGGGGTCCGTGGCCAAATACATATTTTGGGTGGTCCTTGACATGAAAAAAGTTCCACTGATATTATAGCATGTTTTTTCAAAAAAAACTGTTAGGATTTAGAAGACATTGTAGAATCCCCAGAAGCAAAGATTTGAGTTACAAATGTTCGCTTAAAAAATATATACATACAAGATTTGGACACATTTTCAAGATTTTCCAAAAATAACAGATCGGTGCCGCACTATGAGCTTGTAGATCTGCTATTTTTGAATAGCCCAAAGAAATCTTAAAAATTACACAGATCCATTCCCAGTCTTATAGGGTTAACACACTTCCTTTTTTTTTGCGCCTTTTAACTCTTTGACTGCCAGAGTATTTTCATAAAGTACTCCCCCATTGCCAGCAATTTTCGTGTTTTTTTTATTTTTATATTTTGAAAATTTTCATGAAAATAATTGATCAGACTGTTTTTTAAAGACGCCGCACAAATCCGCCACCAGAGAGCAGCACATGATAGCTTGATCAGCTCCTGGTGTCTCTCTCACCCTTCTTGAGCAATTAGACAGGGAAAACCATGAAAACGGATGTGACGTCCTCCCAGATTGTTTTGATCGTCAAAATTACGTTGTGATACACGACGGCGATGACTGATCGTCACCCAGACCATAGATTATAGAAGAGAAGCTGTCCGTTTGTCCGTCATACCGTGTGAAAAACCGTTTGTTTACCTATTTTGGACGAAATGACCGGGGGAAAATAATCAAAAACCGGAAACGGAACCCAGGACATGAAACCGGATGCAGATATGGGTGAAGTAAGTGGAACTCGAGAATAACATTGAATTTTAAGCAGCATAGCGCGATCAGAGATTAAACAATGAACGCAAATCCAACGCGTCAAACGCGTCAATGGCGTGGGTGGATTAAGTAGTTATTGACGCGTTTTCGAGTCAATGGCGTTTATAGAGTTAAACTAGTTTGTCTGTTTCATTGCTGTCCCAACAGACTACCTGGTGCCACTGCTGGTCTCCATGGTGATCGCTGTGTGGGCGCTGGCGGTCGCCGCGGCGTTGCTGTGGTGCGTGCGGAGGCGGCGGAAACAGAGCGCGCACGCCGGCGTCAGTGCTCAGACCCAGAGCACCGTCAGCCCGGCGGCGCCGACGACGACGGAGGACAACAACACCGCCAACAACGCCAGAGAACTGCAACACCTGAACCAGATCAAGAACCACATCGAGAAGAACCCCGCCTCCAATGGCCTCACACACAAGGTTATTTAAGTTTTTGAATTTCAGTTTTTGAATTTGCTCTTTTTCAACCCATTAAGGCCTGAGGCCGATTCAAAAAAAGATTTCTAAATCCAAACAGTTGTTTGGAGAAAAAAAAAGGAGAAAATCTCAAAATATTTTGTTCCAGAAGCAAAGATTTTTTGCTTTAAAAAATATATATTCAAAGATTTGCAAAAAAAAATCCTGATTTTTCAAAAATGGCAGATCTACAAGCTCATGGCAAGGCAGAGCTTGTAGATCTGCAATTTTTGAATAGCCAAAGAAATCAAAAAATGACACACAGATGCGTTCCCGGTCTTAATGGGTTAAAGTGGGATTGCTCTTTTTTTTGGTCTTTGTTTTTTTTTGTTTTTTTTTAAGCTTTTGAATAAAATATTAGTTTTAGTGTCAGTCAATGTTAGTTTTGTATTAATTAATTAATTCATCCGCAACAACCAACGGTTTTACCTTATTTTGAGTGTTTTTGACGATCCACAGAAAAAAGAAATTCAACCCGGATGTAAACAAACGATGTCTCCGTGGAAAGACGAGTCTCTCTTCTTTCCACCGGAAAAAAAAGAACATTGTTACCGCGATCGTCCGTTCTGTTGTTATCGGCAGTTGAATGTAGCTTATTTTCACCAAAAACGCAATCTGGGTAAAAGAAATCCGAGATAAATGCATTTTTATAAATCTGATAACATTACAGTGGACCCGGGTGGTTATATCCGGGTCTACGCTTCTCTGGAAGTCAAGGCATCATTCATAGGTCGGCGAAGAGAACCCTTTAGCGTAATCACTAAAAACACCCTGATGACGTCATATTACGTCTTTGGCAGTGAAGCGTTGGATTTGAGATGACGTAATATTACATCCTTGGCAGTCACTGTGTTAAGTACTTTTCAATCTGTGTCCCTATATTGGGCAATGTCATTATATGTGAAACTTGTCCAAAAGTCTGTATGTATGAAATATTGACAAAGACTAAAACTGAGGACATTTTCTCTGTGATTTTAGTACAGTTTCAGTTAGTTATCGAATTGTGTTGTAAAGCCTCGTTGTTTTCTCAAATCTAGTTTGGGTTATTTCGTTTGTTGTAGTTAAAGACGGGGTGCCGTGATTTTCAGTGATTCTTTCCCCCCTAAAACATAATCATCAGGTATTATGGTTATACTAGGAGGAAGATTTTTTTTCAAAAAAGTGTACAGAAATTGTTAAAATTAGGTTTTTATGTGGACACGCCTCCAGTTCATTAACCCATTGATACCTGGAACGCATCTGTGTCACTTTAGATTTCTTTAGGCTATTCAAAAATAGCAGATATACAAGCTCATAGCGCGGCACTCGGTGCCGCGCTATGAGCTTGTAGATCTGCTATTTTTGAAAAATCGAGAAAAAAAAAATTGTTTTTTTTTTCAATTTTTTTTTAGGATTTAGAAGACATTTCTAGAATCTTCTCAGGTCTTAGTGGGTTAAGTATACCTGGTTCTCACCTTAGCACCTCCTCCACCACCGTAGCACCACCCACCTGTCCTAGTCCCTCCTCCTCCTCATGCCCACACCTGTTGTGTTATGATAATGAGGGGGAGGGTATGTTTTTACTATGTCACTAAAGCGCTGTTTCTCTATTGGCACGTTTGACCCTCAAGGTTTCAGCCTCCAGGTAGAAACTCAAAATAGTCAAAGAAGACATAAAACACCATAAAAACACCACCAGGGGGCTTAACCCATTAATACCTGGAACGCATCTGTGTCACTTTAGATGTCTTTGGCTATTCAAAAATAGCAGATATACAAGCTCATAGCGCGGCACGTAGATCTGCTATTTTTGAAAAATCGTGAAAATTTTTTTTTTGGATTTTTTTCCAAAAACTGTTAGGATTTAGATTTTTTTTAAAGAATCGCCTCAGGTCTTAAAGGGTTAATGAACTTCTATCAACCTCATAGACACAAGAAAAAGTGCAAAACCATGGCACCACCTCTTTAACTATTCTATAATATCCTCTCTCCCGCAGGGCAAAGACGACCCCCACCAGTACCACCACCACCCCCTCCTCCTCCACCACCATCGCTACGACGACAAGAACGCCATCAACGCCAAGATCAGGACCAACGGGCCGGCGTCGGAGGCGCCGCGCGACGAAGACGAAGAGGCCGACGACGGGGGGACGAAGGCGCTACGCTTCGCCAAAGCCCCGCCCCCCGCGTACAGGCTGGTGGAGAGGGACGAGCTGACGGGGAAACACCCGGGAAAACACTGCGACTGGACGAACAAACAGAACAACAGAGAGGCCGAGTCAGCGCAGGGCCTACGGCGCATGGAATACATCGTTTAGCCGAACCGGGAACATGAACGCTAGGGTCTACCTACAGTGGTAGCCAGTTGAGATCATCACGTTGGGTACCCACTAGATCAGTACCTGTCAGGTACCCATCAAAGCCACACCCCTCTGGAGGTGTGGTTTTGCCTTGGAGGGAGGAGTTTAGCATTCTTGTGGGGGCGAACATCATGTGAAAATCGCGATCTACAAGCTCGATCTGAGGTTTACGGTGACGATTTTTTAATGTAAAGCGAAAAGCAAGAGAGGGCTCTCTCAAGAGAGTGCTTTCGGAGTCGAAATAATCGGTAGACGAAATAGATTTTTCCCTGTGCTTAATTTTTGTCTGTTTGACCAGCTGGCAGACACTGGCGCTGAAACATTTACCGTGGTTGCCGCACTCCCCGTGATGCTTTGCAGAACGAGTCCCAACGAGGGTTGTGAGATCTGCACGGACACGCCTGTCGGGAGAGTCCGGACGCCGCTCTGTCGGAAAACCTCTCGTGCGCTGTCGGCGTTCCGCGCCGACCCGGGGCGACGAGTTCTGCGTCGAATGTGAGCCACAAAGAAAACAAATCACATTATTTATTTTTTACTTTCTTTTCTTTTTTTTTATCTGTGTCTTTCAGCAGTTTCTGCCGACGTGAAGAATTGACGTTTTCGATAAATGTGGTTGTATAGACGTGTAAATATATATTTTTTGTATTAATAACTGTGTATATTTGATTCATTAACTTAATACTCAAGAGCCTTAAAGATATCATTCCTTTTTGTTTTATTTATGCGCGTTGTTTAGATTTGAAGGGATGTCGGCTTTGTAAGCTCGTCACGTCCTTGTTTTTTTTCTTTTTGTTGTTGTTGATGATAATATTCTTTCATGTATGTTTGGTTCAAACGCCAAAAGTGTTCTTCAAAGAATAGTAAATTTTTAACAATAGTAATGGGCATTTTTGTGCCCGGTGAAAAATGTTTTGTACATTAAAGTGCGTTGTTTTTGTACCATTTTGTTGGTATATAGTTTTTGCCAGGATGTATGTTTTGTAAGTATTGTATGTAAATGGGGGTAGGGGGGGTGATGATATTGCTGCTGTAGGGTTGTTTTTTATTTTTTATTTTAATCTTTAACCACATGAACCCTATCCTGGTCATGTCATGATAGGCGAAAATAGCAGATCTACAAGCCCACAACACTGCTGTTTTCGCTATTTGACATACAATGAAGTATATAGGGTGTGTAGGTGACTGAACTGATACAGTGCAGACATATTGCTTGTCACTGAGATTAAAGGTGCTGTACGTGACATTTTTTTAAAACAGTAAGTTAAAGCTCTATATTCTTACAGTATGGAGCAGTGGTTCTCAAACTTTTTCATGTCAAGGAGCCCCAAAATGATTATGTATTTGGCTGCAGACAGGGACCCCCAGAAGCAAAGATTTGAGTTTAAAACGTTTGCTTTAAAGATATATATTTAAAGATTGGCACACATTTTCACCATAAAAAAAAATGCTATTTTTGAATAGCCAAAGTATGAAATATGGCTAAAGTGGTTAAAAGTGGCTGTGACGCTGTGTTAACTCGTTTTGCTGGGGACCCCCTGGTACCCCCCCCAAGGACCCCTGGGGGTCCTCGGACCCCACTTTGAAAAGCAATGGTATAGAGTTCTATAGAGTGTTAATTCAGTAACAGGAGTATCCCCATCTGTACAGCTTTAAGTAAACAGAACATACATTTTTAGGTGGAACACCCAATTTCATCCAATCAGAAGAGAGAAGACCCCCCACAAAGACCATTTATCAGCTTGCGTTTCAGTCCATCTGTCCGCTCATTTATTTGTTTCATTACTTCCAAGTTTCCTGATTGGAAATGGTATCCGCTCCTGAAAATATATATTTTCTGTTTACTTAAAGAGCTAAATAGCAATGA
>NC_137604.1:8165022-8190022 GCF_963280865.1 Gymnoscopelus braueri
TCTGGCCTCATGCTCAGTGTCAGGACACAGAGTAGGAGGTATAGGCTAGTGGTGATGACAGGAAAACTGCCGCTTTAAACCATTAACAGCGGGAACGCATCTGTGTCACTAGATTTCTTTGGCTATTCAAAAATAGCAGATATACAAGCTCATAGCGCATTACCGAGTGCCGCACAACGAGCTTGTATGTCTGCTATTTTTTTAGAAAAAAAAGTTGTAGAAAGGTGTGCAAATCTTTAAATATATAAATTTTTTACTCAAATCTTTGCTTTTTGAGAGTGGGGGGGGGGGGTACATATAATTTTGGGTGGTCCTTGACATTAAAAAAGTTTGAGAACCACTGATATTATACTTTAGCAACATAAACTATTTAGAAGAAATTTGTAGAATCCCTAGAAGCAAAGATTTGAGTAACATTTTCACTTTAAAAAAAGATTCACTCATCTTCACTCATTTTCATGATATAAAAAAAAAAGGAAGATACAAGCTCGAGTGCCGCGCTACGAGCTTGTAGATCTGCTATTTTGGAATAGCCCATGGTATATAAGATAACGGTTAAAGTGGTTCAAATCTAAAAGGACAGATGCTTCCCCGGCCTTAATGGCTTAAAATGCACTTTCTTTCATCTGCTCCAGCTCTTGGTAAAGACAGCCGTGGCGTGTGGGTCGCTGCAGCAGCCTGGCCAGGCCATGCACCAAAGCCTTTGTGGGAGAAGTGGCGCAGATGCCACCAAAGCCGCCGCATGTGCAATATGTCACCATCCTCACGCTAGGGCTGGTTATACTCCGTCAACAACTTTATTGTCATATCACAAGGTTTAGAGGTGTAAAAACAGTGGGTGAAATTCGTTTTTGTGCAAAGCAGGATGATGCCAAAGATGGCTGGCCCCTGCTGGGTGCTTTACTTGGAACCCGTTCTCTGCTACATTACTGTTTGCATCATGTTGTATTTCACCTACCCTCTGCTGAAGGAGTCAACCCTCATCCTTCTACAGACAGTGCCCAAGCAGATCGACGTGAATGGACTCAACGAGCGACTGCGCGGTCTGGAAGGAGTCCTCGCCATCCATGAACTGCACATCTGGCAGCTGGCTGGCAGCCGCATCATCGCCACGGCGCACGTCACGTGCCACGATCCCACCTCCTACATGGATGTGGCGAAGCGCATAAAGGACTTCTTCCACCACGAGGGCATCCACGCCACGACCATCCAGCCAGAGTTTGTCACGTTCAACTCGGAATCACGGGATTGTGAACTCCCCTGTCAGACTCAGTGTGCCCCCAACCTGTGCTGCAGCAATGTGGAGAATGGAGCCGGCTCTGAGTACGGGGTGGGGGCGCCGGTTCTCGTGGAGGTGATCAACGAGGCCCCTGCACAGGATACAGCAGTGGAGGTGGTCCTCCTACAAGAACCGTAGGGTATGACCACTAGAGAGCTGAAATCGTGTCTGAGAGTCCAAAGGTCGCTGGATCCCTGTCCCCGACAATGTGTTGAGGTGATCATGATTTGGCATTCTTAGGTTTACACATAGTGTTTCTTGAGGTTAGGTTTAGGTGTTGTTTTACTGAGGTTAGGGTTAGTGAGGGTGGGTGAGGGGGGGCAATGCAAAAAACATGACCTTGATAATTAATGCATCTGCAATTTTTAAAGATAACATGAAATACCTTTTTGAGAGTAGTTATTTTCAATGTATACCCTATTTCCTTGTGAAGATAGCGGATCTACAAGCTCACAACTTTTTGGATAGCAACGCTTTGTGAGCTTGTAGATCGGCTACTTTCACTAGTTTCGGTTCCAAGGAGACATACAATTTCTCTATTGGTGAATGGTTTGTGAAAACGATATTGGTGTTAGTGAAACAGGGGCTTGGTTCATGACAGAAGGCAAGAGTTTATGATCTTCAACAGACACCATCAGGCTGGACGACACTATAGCTCAATTGGTCGTGTGGCAGCCTGTGAGTCCTAAGGTCAAGGGATCGATTCCTTTCTAGGCCCATGGGTTGAGGTGTGCATGAGTGAGGTTCTTAACCCCGAATTGCTCCCCTGCGTGCTATCCACAATCGCTCAGCTGTTCAGAATGCTCATTTGCTAATTGCATGGGCTGTTTCTATGTCTTATTGTGCTGTTATTGCATATAGCTCTTTGCCTTTCATTCCTTGGCCCCGTTTATCGCTGCTTGCACCTATATTTTTTTATTTATCATTGTATCAAATGGAAGTCTGTGGCCTAATGCATATATGAACTCAGTGTCCTTGAAAAAAAAAAAAAGGATGAGAATCAGTTAAATAAACTATGAAATAAACTATACCCGAACCCTAAAACCCTCAGTGCTTATTTAACTACAGTATGAGTCTACAAATGGTATTTGTACACTTTCTGAGTTACAGACCTGTTAGGGTCCGTATTTGGACCGCTGGCGGTCCCAGGACCGTCCGGACATTGAGAACCGGTGGGTTAATGTTTATAGCAGTGGTCTTCAACAGGGGGTGCGGGACCCCTAGGAGGACCCCAGAGTTACAACAGGCGGGCTGCCAAATCTTTGTGTAATAGGAACTGTTTTGACGTTAACCACTTGAACCCTAGCATCCCTATTCTGTGCAGGACTGCGAGGCGTTGTGAGCTTGTAGAATCTGCTATTTTCGGCAAAGAGGTTTGGTGTAGAGTGAAAAAAGAGCAGACCAACTAGCCTACAGAGCCAAAGGTCAAGTTTACTAGTAAGTATTGACGGTTTAACTGGTTAAATATCTGAAAATACATATTAACAAGAATCCATAACTATGAAGCTATCTATGAAATCTATGAAAAAGTTTAATCTGCAACACAATGTTATACAATATGTAGTGGGGGTCCCTGGTTTATAGGGTGGCCGACAACTCTGTGAAAGTAACGGCAGGCTACAGGGAGATGTTGTCCTGAACGGAAGCCTGGTGACGTCAGAAACTCAACAGGAAACCACAGGGAAATGAGCTCGGCAACAGGCTTTATACTCAAAAATACAAGTTAATGCAAATGTCCTGACCCCCCCCCCTCCCCTCCTCCACCACACACACACACACACACACACACACACACACACACACACACATACAGTGGAATGCTGCTCAGAGGAGGGTTAGAACTTATTAAAGCACAGGGGCACTTTGGTCGAGGTTTGGGCGGTGTTCTGCTTATTATAAGCGACTTTGGGCTTGTTTTTCCTGTGAAGTTGCTTGTAGATATTCGTATAGTTGCAGTTTTTTGGGGGGCTTGTTTCCTAATGTTGTTTAAACCAGTGGTTCTTTACGTGGGATCAGGGGACAGTGTTGCCAGCTATTGAAAAAAAATAGCTTTGGCTTTGGCTATTGAAAAATAGCAGATGTACAAGTTTGATTAGAAAGTGATCATTCAAAAAAAAAAATCTCTCATTGTAGGCCTATACTGTGAAACAGATCTTCGCCATTTGTCTGCCGTGTTAAGCGATCGTCTAATCTGCCTGTATTGATGTACTGTGTGTATTTATGCAGACAGATAGATATACATTTTAAACAATGTAAACAAAAGGGATCTCGTCCTTTTGGTTCAAATGTACTTAACCCATTAAACCGGAAAAGCATCTGTGTCATTTTAGATTTTTAGATTTTATTCAAAAAGAGAAGATATTCAAGTTCACATTGCGTCACTTCATGCCGCACTGCTATTTTTGAACACTTTTGAAAACTCTTTAAAGTGTTTGAAAGATGTCGTGTTTTTTTTTTTTAACACAAATCTTCTCTTCTGGGGGGTCCCTGGCACGAAACATTTTCAGATAGGGGGTCTGCGGCCAAATATATATCAATTTGGGGGTCCTTGGCACGAAAAAGATTGAGAACTGCTGCTTTAGAAGGCATTTGTAGCACCGCCCTTAGGTCTTAATGGGTTAATTGAGCACAGTCCCCCAGGGGTGTGAGCTTGTATTTGTATCAGCTTGCAGAGCTGATCAGTGAAGAGACGCTTCAAATAGTCGTCACTTTCTTGTCACTTTCTCATCACTTTTTCCTCATAGGCTGGCCTTGGTGAAAGGCCAGCCTATCATGAGGATTAAGTGATCATTGCGTCTGTTTTATCACCCACAAACAAGTTTAATGTATATATCTTTGGTAATGTTTAGTAAGAGTTAGTGATGAGCGGGCCGACCCGTAACCCGCGGGTCCTGCGGGTCAACCGCGGCACGCGTGGTCGAGTCAGGATTTCAGAGGCAATTATGCGGGCTGCGGGTGAGCGGGTCAGCCGCTCTCACACGCAAAAATAAATAAATAACATGCTCTTGTTTTGTCTTTATTCCTAATAAGAATAAGAACAATAAAACAGTTTGAATACACTTGGGGTGTACTTGAAGATCATCTTTTCATTTTTTTTAATTTTTCATGATTTTACAGAATTATAGGTAGGCTACGACCCGCAGGGCTCAACCCGCCCGCGGGTCGCGGGGCGGGTTGAGTCATAGATTTATATATGGGTTCGCGGGGCGGGTTGAGGCGGGTTGGGTTCCGTGGCAGGGCGGGTCATGAAAAAACACGACCCGCACATCATCACTAGTAAGAGTTGACAGTATACGTTCAAGGGGTTTCGCTTGCTGCAAGCTGATATACAGTATATGACATTTCTTGTTGCCGAATGATCGCTCCCCAGAATAAGGATGCTAGGGTTCCTGTGGTTAATTTCAGAATAATTGTCAAATCTAATCCCCCATATATTCAATATAGCCCATTATGGTCTATATCCAGTGGAAACTCGTAGCTTTTTATCATCATCATAGCCCTTTTGTTTACATACCGAGCACAAACAGAGGAGGTAGCCAATGACAGCGCGGAACTCTGGCCCGCACGGCCAAGCTCGGCTCTGGTGTCGTTTAGAGAACGCATTCACGATTGGGTGAGTTTCTTTGAAAAGCGATCCTGATCCGTCTGATGTGGCGGCGCGTTGCGTAAACGGTGGTTTCTCTTCTTCAGGGTGGGTTGTGGTTCTGGCTGTGGGTCCAGCTGTGAGTGCGTGTGTGTGTGTGTGTGTGTGTGTGTGCGTGTGTGTGTGTGTGTGTGTGTGTGTGCGTGCGTGTGTGTGTGTGTGTGTGTGTGTGTGTGTGTGTGTGTGTGTGTGTGTGTGTGTGCAGGGGCGTAGCACCAAATTCTGGGCCCTGGGGAAAGGAATCTCTGAGGGCCCCCGTATTCGGCCGCGCACGAAGTGTGATTACCTATTTCGGAGGTATTAATTTGTAATGCATTTGTTCATAATGGATTAATCAATTAATCAATCCCTGTTTTGTTTTTGTTTTTTACCATTATTTATCCAGGGTAGGTATAGCATGAGTGCTCTTTTTCAGCACAGTCACACAGACACAATTGTGTATAAGACATTTCATCCGGCATTTCATAACCTACACCCAGGAAGATGTTCTTGGAGGAGTCGAAGCCGGCTGCGTAGATGCGTGCGGTGTAGGGCGGGCTCCTCAGGCAGACGATGCGGCAGGCGAAGCGCGAGATTTCGCTCTGAACCGACTGGCTTTCGGGCACTGAGTTCGTCACCACAAAGTCAATGGGACTCTCCGTGGAACGCCCAATCTGTTATAGACAAACACACAAGGGGTTTCACATTACTCACAGCTTGTTTACATACACAGTATTAACCACTTTCAGTATAGTTACTCATTATATAGTAGGAGGGAGGTGATAGCTGAATGGTTAGAGAAGCCGGCTGGGAAACAGAAGGTTTGATTCCTAGCAAGACACTTAGCCCCCCTTATCCCCCAATCAGGGGAGAGAACCCCACAAAGACCATTCATCAGCTTCAATTTATAATGTTCCAGTTCCAATTTTGTCTGCTCCTTCTTTTGGTGAAAATGTAGTTTCTGTTTCCTAAATAGCTGGAGAGACAGGGTTCTTACTGAACAAACACTCTGTAACTATCAGAATACAGCATGCATTTTCAGAGCAGAGCATGTTTATTTTAATGACCAATCAATCAAATGGGTTCCACCTTGGATCAGTGGTAACTAACGTAGTATACTTTAAGTTCCTATTTATTGGTATATTTATTGGTTATATTATCAATACAATCTTAGAGTTTGTCAATTATTTGGGAGCCCATTTGACATTTCCTCTCGGCCAACATGTTGAGAACCGCTGGTCTATAGTGCAAAACATAATGTACGTATAATCGATCCAGACCTGAAACATGTCCGTATTGTAGTGATGTGCGGGTCGGGTTTTTTCATGACCCGCCCCGCCCTGCCCCCAACCCGCCACGGAACCCAACCCGCCTCAACTCGCCCCGCGAACCCATATATAAATCTATGGCTCAACCCGCCCCGCGACCCGCGGTGGGAACATATATATATTATATAGCGCTCTTTTAAGTACCCAAAGTCGCTTTAAATGTCTACAGTAGCACAACATTGTCATGGGCTAAATAAACAAGCATGTTGTTCAAAATATGTTTTTTTTTTTTTTTTTTTCGTGTGAGAGCGGCTGACCCGCTCACCCGCAGCCCGCATAATTGCCTCTGAAATCCTGACTCGACCACCCGCGGGACCCGCGGGTTACGGGTCGGCCCGCTCATCACTACCGTATTGCTATCAGGAGCGTATTCCACCACAACCGTGGAGACTTGGGAGAGAGTGTAGGATATGCTGTACTCGCTGATCAAAGGACTCAACCTCAGTGCTTGAGTGCAAAGCATAGATTACTCAACTACAAGTGGAAGTTGCTCTGTCAAATTTGTAAGTAATGGAGTGTAAGATATGTGATTATTCAAAAGTGCTTGTAAAATATACCTTAAAAGAAAATAAAACAAACTACATTTTATTTTTTTATATCAAGTCATTGCTGTATTGACATTTTCACTTTTTCCAGTAATGTAACAATAGTCAACAATAGCGAACATAGCAGATATACAAGCTCACAAGGTGTAACAGGTTGTACTGTAGATCTGTTATTTTCAATATATTTGAAATAGGGCTCAAGTGGAGACTCTCAATGGAGACTCTTTGAGTCTCCGGCAGTTATCAAATTTTTGGCTTAGGAATGCGGAAAAAAAACATAACAATCTCCATGAATTCAAGACTCCATGGGGTGTGTAACTGATATAAATAAAGTCATTTTGGGGGTGAACTATCCCTTTACGTCCCAATCTGATTAGCCTACTTCTTCCACCACTCAATGTACCTTACTGTAGCTTCCTGTGGATTACAGTCCTTGTGTACAGTGCTTGGTTTCACACCGTTGGCCTTGGGTCTCTGGCACAAAGCAAAGTTGCTCTCCCCCATGGCCTCGTCCCCGTTGGGCAGGAGGCCATTGTACCTGTGAAGAGAAGATGAAACAGTGGTGGGAACACTGTGGTAAATAAAGCAAGCTTGCTACAAGCTTCATTTCTGTTCAGATCTTTAGAACCGCATGTAACACATTTTTTCATGTTACTTCTGATTTTCACTCCTACCCCAGGGCAAAGAGACGATTTAAATGTACCTTTTTGTCGTACTTCGAAACATCAGTATTTCATCACATTTAGAGGCCCTCAGTTGTGGAGCTCTCTAGATGCATCACTCAAGTCTTCACTATCCTTCCCAATATTTAAGAAACATTTAAATATCTAATTTCTTCCTACTGTAGTCTATTGATTTAGTAATCTTTACAAATTAGTTTTTCTTTTGTCTTTTTCTTCTTTTGAGCAGTTTTTGTGTTATGTCTTTATTTGCACCGCTGCTCCCCTTGGAAACTTGTATTATTTTTGTATTGTTCTTATTGAAGTTTTAATCATGTTGTTTTATGACTTCTCCCATGAAGGAAAGGATTCCAAATAAGCCATCCGGCTTCTTCCTTTCCTTGTTCCTTGTTCTTCCTTTACTTGTCTTTCAATATGTATTGTTTTCATATTTGTTATAACAATGTGCTAATAAACTAAACAAAAAATATGGAGCATCATTTTCATATGAATGCTTTACTCACGAGTTGATGCTATTCGTAACATTATGTGTTATATATACAGTAAGCCACTAAAGCCTTGCTCAGACTTAGCGAGATGCTGTTTACTTTCATTAGCCTACATGTAACATGGCAAAATAAAATAATCATTAGATCAACCTGGCCAGATTATATGATGTACATGAATTATGACCCTTTATGTTTGGCCTGGGACATGTGCCAACAGTTCCAAAAGTCCCATTTGTTTATTTCTAATGATGAGCGACATGGCCATAGTGTGATGAATATTAAATGTTCTATGACGTTCATTTCACTTTTTTTTATTTTCCATGTTTTTTGAACTTTGAACATTCAGTGGATTTTCTGTGGTCTGGGGTTTTCTGAATAATTAGGCTGAAAAGTAATCTGTGATTGGCCCTAGGACTGTGAGGTCCTAGGGCCATATCCAACCACGGCTGGGTAGAAGAAACTAACAGCTTCTCAAAGTAACTTTTGTAGTAATTACAACAGCTCCTCCGTTCGGTCAAGTCCTCAAGCCTCAACGTCTGAACTGAGGTTCATGATGTGCTGTTTATATGTGCTGCTCTCTCTTTATCTCTGATCCAATCATTTACAGTTCTCTGACAATCAGCTTGATCAAAGGGTTCTCTCTCTCTCTCTCTCTCTCAATTCAAATCAATTCAATTCATTTCAATTCAAAGGGGCTTTATTGGCTTGAGAAAACATATGTTTATGCTGCCAAAGCAAAAGTGGAACAAAACAATAAAAAACAACTTATTGAAAACTATCTTACAAAACCATGCAAATTGTGCATTTGCTGTCAGAAAAGGGTTATACATCCACATGGGAAAAGGTAGCTTGGGAAAAACTTTTGAAACAAATGGCAACAATATGTCAGTGTTTTACATTCACTTTGTATAAAACCTCTGGGACAAATAGCAGCGAAGTTTGATTATGTATATAACGATAGTTGCTCTGTTTGTATTTACAGTACTTCAGTGTATCTAGATCACTCGTTGTGCAGACAGAGCAGAAATACACACAATGATTATTAGTCCATAGGTTGGTTCTGTCACAACAGCTCACACATCTTGCTGCTGTGTTTGCACATTGTTGTCCTTCACCCAGCAGATATGGAAGTTATTTTTGGTCATAAATCATGGTGATTGTAATCTGTGTAAAGTATGTGCCGCTGATTAGTGATGTGCCGATACCACATTTCTTCAATTCGATACGATACCGATATTTTTGGGGGCGATTTTCCGATACCGATACCGATACCGATACCGATACCGGAACCGGAAACAGAACCAAACCGGAAACGTAACCGGAAATGACCGTAAACCAGAAACGGAAGTACTGGAAACGGAACCGGACATGGTCGTAAACCGGAAGCGGAAGTACCGGAAACGGAACTGGAAATGGCCGTAAACCGGAAACGGACGTATATCAAAAAATATCGTTTTTTTTTTTTAAATATCGATACCAAACGATATTCAGACAATCGATCGATATATCGATACAAGTATCGATATGCACACCACTACCGCTGATGTCTTGTGGGCAAGTGGTTTGGAAGCGTAGCTCAGTTTCTACCTCATTCTGTGTGCAATGGTTTCACACCGAATGTCTTCTCTTGGGAGCCAGGTCTGTAGATTTATTTTTGCTGTCTTATAATTTGGACTCTCTCTTTCCCTCTGTTGTACAGGCAACATCGAAATGTGACACTTCAAGCTGATTCTGGTTGTTGTAGTCATATTCAGTTGGCAGGATTCAGGAGAAAGGAGAATGTCATTGTTTCTACTTGTAAACACGTCAATCACCATTCATATTTTAAACTAAATTATGCTTACTTTGAAGTTACAAACTGAGCTGGCCCTTTTTGCCTCTGCCTACTGGTTGTAAAATGTTACACCAACATAATAAGACACAGCAAAGAGATATTCGTTTTCCCCGTTAAAATCTATATTCCCATAGTAACCATTGTTTGTGCAGTGAGGGGTCTCTCAGGCCCGCCGACGGGCGGGGCTGAAGGGTACAGCTGAAGGGTACATTTTGAATTGACTTTTACTTGTAAGGGAGTATTTCTACATTGCAGTATTGATACTTTTACCTAAGTAAAATATGTGAATACTTTTTCCACCACTGGTTATGAACAGAACTGACTATATTGGCTTGAGGTGGCTAAAGTGGCCAACGTGAAATCGCGCAAAGACACCCGACTTAATGTTTTGAGGTCAAAAATAATAATTTGATTAATAATAGATTGATAAAAAAAACGAGAAAAAACAGATTTTTTTTTAAAAGAAATTAAGCAGAGAGAGAGAGCACAAGGAGGCTGACAGTGCAAGGAGAGCAGCTGGCATGGGGGTGAAGACAGTTAATTTTAATGGAGATATTCCTCTAAATCGACGTTTAAAAAAGGCAAAACATTTCTCGCAGCCCCTCCCTAAAGTCTCACTCCTAAGTGTTCCTGAAACTTGAAAGCCCTGGTCATATAGTTCCTTCACCATCCAAATGTTCGATATTCATGGTGCATTAGACTTGCGATGTATTGAATGAATTAACCATTAAACCTTAGCCAAAAATAGGCAATCATCTGTGAAAATAGCCAACATACAAGGTCACAACGCAATGCGCTGTGACACATTGTGAACTTGTAGATGATTGGCTATTTTCATTTGTTGTGACCAAAGAGCCAGGTCATAACTTTCAAGCTATCTGTATGATGTTCTGCATAATAATAGTGTATATCTGTCTGTTTTTTAATGTCACCATGATTTGTGTACGTGGGGATCTCATTTGAAACATGGGGGATCCATTTTAGATGACCTTGCATTGCAAACTGGACTTCCATGTGCTTTTTCCATGTCTTCTCAATAAAGTATTCAATCAATCAAAAGAGTAAGATCTGTTCAGAACTAATGTACGAAAATTGAACTGACAAACTGTCCTGAGACTGTCATTTCATTGTCATTATATTTATTTGTTTATTTGGGAGGGACAATACATGTATTAATGACCAATTCAAATAATGCACTTTAAATAAACAGCATTTAGCAAGAGATGTTAATTTTCCACGTTAACATAGTAACATACGAAACAGAGCATACAGTAATAGGTCAATACAATCATAAGTAACACAAACAATTACAAAACAGGGCATGAACAAGGACAACAACTAAAATACAAATACCTTTGATCTGTAAACAAGCTCGTTGTAAATTTCCATGCATACATATAATGTGATCATTACTGCACTGTTCAGTCTGACTGATGCACCAGAGTGTCAAACGAATAAATAAACCTTGTCAGATCAGTGGTCGAGGTATGAACTTGGTATTAAACATACTGAGCCTGTTTATGCCAAAGGACCTTATATCAGGAGTCACACAGGAAAAAAAAAAAAAAAAAGTTTAGCTGTACAGTGCGGCAAAAGGTTTAGTAAAAAGCACAGGTTTAAAAAAATTAGCACACACGAGCACACACACACACACACACACACACACACACACACACACACACACACACACACACACACACACACACACACACACACACACACACACACACACACACGTGACACCACGCGTGATTGGAGTTCTAATGGAACCAAATGGACCCGCAGGTCCTCAGAGTTATGGGGTCCGTAGCCTAATGCAAACATTTGAGAATCCTTTTATGTGACTATTAACAACCACCATGGATTAATTTTATTTCATGAGAAAAAAAGACAAATGTTCATGTTAGTGTATATATTATCTATTACAGTCACAACAATATTTTTTCATTCACACATGTAACAGAACTGTCGAAGAAGGTCACTTAATTATTTTAGAGATAAAGTATTGTATTGAAGTTGTGAAAAAAAACAACTAAACGGATCCTTACAGGTCTGTAACTCTGAGAGTGGACACATGTACATTTGTACACTCAGAGTTAAGGGCCATTTGCACAAATCTCTGCCTCAGCCTCACATCCACTACAGCTGAGTGGTCCGTGGCCTAATGCATACCTGGCGGTCCCCAAAAAAAGGGGAATCACCACATTCCAAAAGGTTGAAAGTGTCACGCATACAACCTACTGGTACTTCACGTAGTTTGATGTAGCCGGTGTCTCCTGTCAGCTGCTGGACACAGAAGGGACAGACAGCGTGAAAGCTGTCTGTCCCTTCATGAGGCAGTGTCATCTGACTCCAGAAGGTGGCGGTCTTCTCTGAACACACGTGGCCACAGGGGACGAACGCGTGGTTGAGGGGTGCGGCGTCAAGGTAAAATCCCATCTCGTAGCCCAGCTGCAGAGGCACGTAGGGGCCCCACACCCCGCACATGGGACACGAGCGCTCCTGGCCCTTCGCTTCCACCTAGAGGGTTGTCACCATCATTATTATTTATAGCTGATGATTAACAGTCGCTCAAATAATTGCGAGAACATAATAAACCTTTAAAAAATATATTTTTTCGGCTTTGTGAACAGAAGTGGCACAAGGCAGATAATGATAAATAACTTACAAAGCCTATTACTAAGATATAGAAAGAAATGCCTGACAATGACCGGTACCAATAGTCAAGATAAATAGTGTACTGTACTATGTACTGTATTTCATAATTGCATTAAAGAATATATAACAATTTGGGAAAATATCCTATCTACAAGCTCATAACTAGTCGCAATGCAACAACTTGTGAGCTTTTAGATAGGATATTTTCACAATTTTTCAACAGAAGAATTCATTCATAGGGATCAATGGAAAGGATTCTAACCAGTATGCAAAATCATTGTGATTATCTCAAATAATTTGTGATCAGGCTGTTATGTAATATTTGCCTCAGGCCTAACTTTCACCTCAGGCTCGGTGCGATCTCTCCATCCATGGAAGCTGTGGATATGACCGCACTGGTAGGCCAAGGGCTGCTTCTCGTCCGGCACTTCCTTGTGGCGCAGGCTGGGGAAGGGCAGGTCGATGAAGACCACCGTGGGACTGAAACGGTTTCTTGGAAGCTCCTTGCACTGGTCCTCCAGTGCTTTGATGGTGGGCGTGCGCGCCAGGCCCTCAGCCGTGCGCCACATGAGGGTCACACCACACAGGTAGATCAGCGAGCCGTCCACCAGTTCCTGAGACTCATTGTGCACCTGGACGGAAACATGAGAGGATGGGATTTGTTGACAAGAATTCATATACATGATGAACATAGATGTGTACACAATTTCTCAAAAGGATGAAACAAAACAAAAGAAGCTGAGATTCGTATTTCCATGTTGTGGTCCTTTGAGTTCTTGTGCAAATGTGTTTGGGGGAGGGGATAGCAGAGAAATACAATACAACTAAAATGGCAAAACACAACATAGGTACATGGGTTACAACGCATCTAATTGATGGTTAGGCCTTGCTGATATCAACCACATGAACCCTAGCACCCCCATTCTGGGCATGTCATAATAGGCGAATATTCGAGGAATATAGGCCAAAGGATTTGGTGTAGAGGGAAAAATGGAAGCGACCAAGTATATACCCCTGGGGGACCCCGGTAAATTAAGTATAGGGTTTACATGCAAATATCTAATATACATACAGAAGATGTAATAAGGGTCTCTTGGACCTCCTGATTGCCACCTGGCAAACGGTCTAAAAAATTATGCTAAATATGTACACTACTGTGTGTACACTGTTTGTGATGAACATGTATATCTTATATTAAAATTGCCTAGAGGTTGGTTGGCCTGTGGACCGCAGTCACAAACGTTAAATCTGGACCTACCAAACTTGGCTGAAACGCTGTTCAGGGGCCTGCCATGAAAATAATCACACAGAAAAAACTAAGTTGCACACATATGGGGCACTACAGCAGTGTTTAACACTTCAAATGGCCATAACTCAATGACCATTGCACTGGTCAGGACAATATAGGGCTGGATTTGAAAATCTAGTACTGTATATAGTCCTCACCTTCTTCCCCTGCAGTTCCTGAGTCTCCCGGAGGGTGTAGGTGTCGCCGCACACCGAGATATCCCTCCACAGGCCGGGCTTGGAGTCCTGAGTGAAGCCATGGAGCGGGTGCATCACCAGCACGCCGTTGGTGGTCAGTCCGTCCATCTGTCCATCGTTACCTCTCGCCCATTTAAGTGCCTTCTCCTGCAGGGGGAGGAAATCAGTTTAGTTGTTATGCAAAGTATAAGCAGCAATACCACAAAATGATAAATAATACATATAATATAAACTATAAATAATAGTCCTGTATTCAAAATGTTACTGTAGTATTGGCATCAAAATACGTATACTTCTAAGTAAAAGTACCAAACTTAAAAAAAAAAAGAGTAGCAGATTGCATTGTGACGCGCTGTGATTGGCTATTTCAGAGGTATTCATTTTGAATGCATTCGTTCATAATGGAATAATGAATTAATCAAACAAGTGATGAATCCCTGTTCTCTTTTTCTTTTTTCTTTTTACATCTTTATTTACCCAGCTTAGGTATGCTGAGCATGAGTGCTCTTTTTTCAGCAACGCCCTGCACAGTCACACGGACACAATTGTGTAAGACATTTCATTTCATAACCTACGCCCAGGAAGATGTTCTTGGAGGAGTCGAAGGCGGCGCCGTAGATGCGTGCGGCGTAGGGCGGGCTCCTCTGGCAGATGATGCGGCAGGCGAAGCGCGAGATGGTGTCCTTAACCGACACCACAAAGTCAATGGGACTCTCCGTGGAACGCCCAATCTGTTATAGACAAACACACGAGGGGTTTCACATTACTCACAGCTCGTTTACATACATGTACCTAACAAGACACTGAACCCCCCTTATCCCCCAATCAGGAGAGAAAACCCCACAAAGACCATTCATCAGCTTCAATTTTAATGTTCTAGTTCCAATTGTGTCTGCTCCTTCTTTGGTGAAAATGTTTTTTTCTGTTTACTAAAGAGCTGGAAGTCGAGGAGAGCCCTCTTATTGAACAAACCCTCTATAACTATCAGAATAACTAACGTAGTATACTTTAAGTTCAAATGTATTGGTACATTTACTGGTTATATTATCAATACAATGTTAGTGTTTTGGCAATTACTTGGGGCCCATTGGCAAAACATAATATATGCATTATGGATCCTACAAACCTGAAACATGTCCATAGATTTGTCAGGAGCGTATTCCACCGCGACCGTGTCGACTTGGTTGACGTAGACTGTGCAGAACTGGTCCTGGTCCTTGCTGATAGCCTATGGAACACAGAGAAGTTCACTGTTAGAAACCTCCAGTTCTGGATAAAGCATTCTACCTCAGTACTTGAGTCAAAGCATAGATACTGCAGGAAAGGTCAAATATTACTTGTACGTTGAAGTACTGGATTACTTGCTTTTAAAAAATATATATTTTTTTGTGCATGCTTTGAAAAATGCATTAAAAAAATAAGTATTCAAAAGAAAAAAATACAAAATGTCGGTTTTAATATCAAGGCATTACTGTATTGAAATGTGGGCATTTTCCCCAAAAATATATATATATTTTCCAGAAATATAAAAGTAAATAAAAGTGAAAATATTACATCTGCAATTTCACAAGGTGTCACATCACGACACATGTGTGTGTGTGTGTGTGTGTGTGTGTGTGTGTGTGTGTGTGTGTGTGTGTGTGTGTGTGTGTGTGTGTGTGTGTGTGCTTATAGATCTGCTTTTGTCAATATATTTGATATAGGTCTGCAGTGGTTAATGTACAGTAGAACGTGGACTGAATTGGAATCAAAAGATACTAGGGATTTAGCAGTGGATTGCAGACAGTGGCGGAAAGTAACCACTTACATTTATTCAAGTTCTAGTAAAATGTTGAGGTACTTTTACTTAGATGGGGTATTTACATTTTTCTTGGAAAATGGCGATCTATAGCTTCAAGGAGCTTGTGAGATTTTTGAATATGTGAAGTTTAAAACAGGGTTTTAAATTATTGATTATAATTATTATAATAATGAATAACAATAATTATTGTCCAATAACATTATGAGATGGCCATTCTGCATTTTGATACTACAGTATAAGTATTATTTTGATGCTTAAGTAAGGACTTTTACTTGTAAAGAAGTATTGTGTACACTGTGGTATTGTTATTTAAGTCCCACATCTGATTGTACCTGTGGATCGCCCATGTGTACAGTGCTTGGTTTCACACCGTTGGCCTTGGGTCTCTGGTAAAAAATGAAGGGGCTTTTCGTCCTGGCCTCGTCCCCGTTGGACAGGAGGTCATTGTACCTGTGAAGAGAAGATGAAACAGTGGTGGAACACTGTGGTTAATAAAGCAAGCTTGCCACAAGCTTCATTTCTGTTCAGATCTTTAGAACGGCAGGTAACGCGTGGACAGTGCAGTATATCCATTTTTCTATTCTTTATATAGAAATGCTTTATTCACGAGTTTATGCTTTAGTGTAACATTCTGTCTTTTACTTTTATTACACTCTGAACATGGAGAAATAAAAGAGTCATACATTATGATCCTTTATGTTTGGTGTTTGTTTTTTTTATTTTCACTGACAACACTTTTAACCACTAGTTAACCGGGGTCCCACAGGGCTCTACATTAGGTCCACTAGTATTTCCCTCCACACCAAATCTCTTCATCACAAAGTGACAACAGAGATGCCATTTCTTGTATGTAAATTCAAGGAGATATTTTCTTTGCACACCAGAGCTGGCAGTAAACACAAGCAGAGTTACTCACCATGGTGTTCATTCATAACCCAGCCTCTTACCCTTGACCTAGCTATATGTCTCTACACTACACAATTCCTATTCAAACTACAATATTGTCACTTTCGGGTGGCAACCTGATATGTCCAAAACCATTATTTTTCAGTAAATGTGAAAAATAACCTAAAGTTATTATTTAGTCACAAGCATTTTACAAAATAGCCAAAGCAGCCGATCAACAAGCTCACAATGCATCACATTGCGACACCTTGTGAGCTTGTAGATCAGCTATTGTCTCTACTTTTGTACGACAACAGGGCATTCATTTTTTTTTTTTAAATGCTGTAAACAAGGATGATTTCTGCCTGACAGCAATGCATGTAAAACCAACACCGTCAATGGAAAACATAATTACTGCATTTGCAGTGTGTGTGTGTGTGTGTGTGTGTGTGTGTGTGTGTGTGTGTGTGTGTGTGTGTGTGTGTGTGTGTGTGTGTGTGTGTGTGTGTGTGTGTGCGTGTGTGCGTGCGTGTTAACTTGTAATTAATTTAAAGCCGACAACTTACGAAATGACAATCTCGATGGCTTCATTAGGAAGTTAATCTTTTCTTATTTATTTTGTATTATGTTTTTCTTTTCTTTTTTTCTTTCCAATATGTTTGCGTTGCATAGAGCCTATTCAATGAATATTAATAAATGAATGTTTCATCATACCCCAGGACAATGAGCTCCCCATATTTGACTGGGCCTTTGATGGAGGCCGGTGAGGAGGACATCCTTGGGGTGAGGGCAAAGTTGGTGCAGGGCTCTCCCATAGCGAAACACTCCTCTGTCACCTGCTTCAAAGTCTAGCGGTTGTTGCTGTCCTTTACGTCTCACTTAACCTGCAGACATCACAAGAAAAACACATGTGAGGTTTCATTCTAAAATGAGACATTCTCCCTTTAACCTGTATATACTTTAGTGTACGGTGAATAGCGGAATTAGGCAATCAACGTTTCACATTCCGACGCTTGTGAGCTTGTTAATCTAAATATATTTTTTAAATGTTATGAAAATGTTTGAAAATGTCCCTCTCTACAATGACATACCCAAAATAGGGACACCACATTTAAAGTGGTTAATACAAGTGTCACAAAAAAATCTGAAGTAGGTCGAGGTAAAACACAACTTTAGATAATATTGCAGTCGTTGTAATTGATGGTTGTTACTTAATTAATAGCAACATTTTAAATTAAATACCACAATTATTCAGCATTAAAGGGACACCTCACCCCAAAAAAACGTTGTTTCAATGGATTAGTCACCCCATGGAGACTTGAATTCATGGATATGTTTTATTTTTTGTCTCATTCCTAAGACAATCATTTGATGACCAGCGGACCGGTAGGCAGCGGTTCCGGTAGGAGACACAACGAGTCGTTGTGTCTCCTACCGGAACCGCTGCCGGTCATCAAATCATTGTCTTAGGAATGAGACAAAAAACAAAAAAAATATCCATGAATTCAAGTCTCCATGGGGTGACTAATCCGTTGAAACAAAGTTTTTTTTGGGGGTGAAGTGTCCCTTTAAGCATTAATATCTTGCTGGAATTCACCCCCACAAACATAGAACAATTGGAATGAAGTATATAAACCAAAAATTGGAGGCAGACTAAACAAGCTAATCAATGTTGCATAATGTGGACAGATACTTATCAGTTGGTTTCAGTGGAAGTACTCCGTTTTTTTACTTTATAGTAAAATTAGCAAAAACAAGTAACAAGTAAAAGTACTGTATCTTAAAGAAAACAATCACTTAAATGACAAAAGGAAAAGACAATTCACCTTACTTACTTGACTTATCTTGAGTAGGATATCCAACAACGGAAGAAACTAATAGCTTCTCAATAGGAAGTTTTGTAGTAATTATAACAGCTCCTCTGTTCGGTCAAGTCCTCAAGCCTCAATGTCTGAACTGAGGTTCATGGTGTGCTGTTTATATGTGCTGCTCTCTCTTTATCTCTGATTCAATCATTTACAGTTCTTTGATATGCAACCTGATCAAAAACCCTTTCAGCTGATGCAGTCATTTACAGTTCTCTGACAATCAGCTTGATCAAAGGGTTCTCTCTGTCTCTCAATTCAAATCAATTCAATTCAATTCAATTCAATTCAATTCAAAGGGGCTTTACTGGCATGAGAACACATGTTTATATTGCCAAAGCAAAAGTGAAACAAAACTATAAAAATAAAACATAGGTACAATTAAATGGGAATAGAGAAATGCGTAAACAGAGCTGTGTTACATTGCAACTTACAGAATCTTACAAAGCCAGACAAATTGTATTTGCTGCAAAAAAGAAGTTCCTGATGAGCCGCAGACTGCGTTCCATCCTGCCCACGACGACTCAACAACTTCGACCTCAGGTGACCCCCCCAGGCCACTGTACGTGCAAGGAGAGAGAACTCGCCAGCAGCGCCAGAAACAGCACTACTAACAGATCTACCAGACCTCTGTCAACGCTGCACGCCGGAGCGCCCATCCGTTTCCAGCAGGTAGATGGCACATGGAAACCAGCGACAGTCGTCCGACCAGCTGAGACCCCACGGAGCTACCACATCCAGACCGGTGATGGACAGTCATACAGGCGCAACCGACGGCATCTGCTAGACAACCATGCACCCATCACACAGCAACCAGAGATCAGCGAGGACGACCCGGGCACTGCACGAGAAGACCCACCTCACCCATGGTTCTGTCGGTGAACCTGTTCACACTGACCCTTGTCAACGCACAAGGTATGGACCTGTCATTAAGCCGAGGCAAGTCCTTGACTTATGATTGATTGTAAAGGGTGTGTAGGCGGATCGCTGCCCTGAACAAAAAAATCACACCCAGTGTGAAGAGAGTGGTGCCTTTCATGAGTTCATTTCGTTAGTTACTTTTTACAGACTTTGATGACTTCAAAGTATTTTTACTCATTTTAAGTACTTAAAAAAGTTTTTACTGATTTTTACGTGTTTTTACTCATTTTAACATCTTTTAAGTATTTTTACTCATTTTAAGTATTTTTACTCATTTTAAGTATTTTTACTGAGTTTAGGAACTTTAAAGTATGTGTACTAATATTTAAGTATTTTTACTCATGTTAAGTATTTTTACTCAAAAGTGTGTGTGTGTGTGTGTGTGTGTGTGTGTGTGTGTGTGTGTGTGTGTGTGTGTGTGAGTGTGTGTGTGTGTGTGTGTGTGTGTGTGTGTGTGTGTGTGTGTGTGTGTGTGTGTGTGTGTGTGTGTGTGTGTATAATTAGTGTAACTGGTTGCATCTTTGTGTTGCAATCAGCCGCAGCTGTTGAGGCTGTGCTCAAACATACAGAGAGGCCGTGCTCATATGGACACACAGACAGACACACACACACAGACAAAGTCACTCCTTGGAGTGGCTAGCACCACTCAAAAACAAACAAAAAAAGAGAGAAATAGAAAGACAATTGTACAACATACTGTGATTTCATGTGTTCATAAGAAAAGAAAAGAAACTGATTTGTGATACTGTACTCTATTCGGATGCTTACCTGTCATGAGATGTTCACCAGTTTACTGCACAGTGTGATTCCCTTGATGAAGTTGCTGCTAACATTTCACAGGAGTATTTCAGGATTTGTTCATCTGGTTGGAACTACTTGTTCGCTGCTATTATTGTTGTTCCAGAAGAAGCACACTTAAATACTGCAGCACTTTTCAGTATAGGCTACTGAAGCTATATTTCTGCACTGAAGTTATTTGCACTGCCAAGGATTTTACACTATACTGGGTTAGGCGACCACCTGGGGCCTCAACAGTCAGGGGGCCTCATGAGATTTACCTTTTTTTTTTAATGAAATAAAAATAAACAGTTTTTCAGGCCCCTGGCTAGAACGTCACGTCACAGTCTAGGAAATAAGTGCACTGCTGGTGTGTGAAGTTGTAGAGTGTAGTGCAGTGGTGTAAAGTAACTAAGTACATTTAGTCAAGTACTTAAGTACAATTTTGAGGTATATGTAGCCTACTTTACTTGTGCGTTTCCAATTTCCAATACTTTTACTTCTACTCCATTACATCTCTGAGGTAAATATTGTACTTTTACTCCACAAAAATTATTTGAAAACTTTAGTTACTAGTTACTTTGCAGATATACATTATTACATTACAAAACATACATTATCCACTTTAGCCCTATTTTATACCTAGGCAAAATAGCCGATCAACAAGCTCACGATGCGACGCGTTGTGAGCTTGTAGATCTGCTATTATCAAACATTTTAGTACTTTTACTTTTGGTACTTTAAGTACATTTTGATACCAATACTTTTGTACTTTTATCAAGTACATGTTTAAAGGAGGAGTTCACCCAAAAAATTACTTATTTTCTATCAATTACACACCCCATGAAGCCTTGATTTCATGGATTTATTTTTGTTTTTGTGGCATTCCTAAGACAATAATTTGATGTGTATTTCCGGTAGGAGACACAAATAATCTACTTTGTGTCTCCTACCGGATACATTAGCCGGTAGGAGACGGGAATCAAATTATTAGCTTAGGAATGCGACAAAAACAAAAAATAATCCATGGATTCAAGGCTTCATAGGGTGTGCAATTGATAGAAAATAAATAATTTTTTGGGTGAACTCCTCCTTTAATTCCTGACTTGTACTTGTACAGGGTACTTCTACATTGCAGTATTGATACTTTTACTTAAGTAAAACATTTGAGTACTTTTTCCACCACTGGTGTAGTGGGGAGTGGAGGGGGCCAGGGGGGCTCATTAGCTGTCCTTTAGTTATTTATGCTCTTTCAATGTCTGACTCATCACAGGTGAATGGGCCATTCACCTGACGATGTGGTAGTGCATTCAGTGTGTGTGTGCAGGGGCGTCACGGCCATTCACTGTGCGTACGACGCGACACCCTCACTCACATAGATCCGTGATTTCATACCCCCCACTTTTTGAAAAAAATATATATATTTTATTTATATTTTTATAATAAATCGGTAAAATCTGGCAAAAATAAGAATTAAATATCCTAACCCTAACCCTAAACCTAAAACCGAAATAAAGTAACCAAAACACGAAAAACAAATTAACAAAAAACGCATTTAAAAAAAAATACAAAATGTGTTTACATTTGACAGTTACAAATGTTTTTCACGATTTAAAAAAAAAATAGCAGATCTACAAGCTCATAGCGCGGCACTCGGTGCCGCGCTATGAGCTTGTATATCTGCTATTTTTGAATAGCCAAAGTGTAAAATAAGGGGTATAGTCCACCGAAAGTCCATCCCCCCCACCTTCTGAGAGCCTGTGACGTCCCTGTGTGTGTGTGTGTGTGTGTGTGTGTGTGTGTGTGTGTGTGTGTGTGTGTGTGTGTGTGTGTGTGTGTGTGTGTGTGAGAGAGAGAGAGCTTCGGGTCTCTCACGGCTGCTGTCTACTAAAGCATTGGTTCTCAAAGTGGGGTCCAGGGACCTCCACCTTGGTCGGGGGAGGGGGGTACCAGGGGGTCCCCAGCCAAATGAGTTAATATACTGTAGCGTCACAATCATTTGAACCACTTTAACCATTATTTTATACTTTGACTATTCAGAAATAGCAGATCTACAGGCTCATAGCGTGACACTTCGTGCTGTGCTATGAGCTTGTTAGATCTGCTATTTTTGAAAAATCGTGAAGATTTGTGCAAATCTTTGAATATATACATATATTTTTAACTCAAATCTTCTTCTGGAGGTCCCTGAAAATATTTTTGGGATGGGGGTCCGCCGGCAGTGGTGTCAAGTAACTAAGTACATTTACTCAAGTACTGTACTTTAGTACAATTTTGAGGTATTTTTTACTTTTCCGGAGTATTTACAATTGTCTATACTTTTACTTCTAGGAAAATATTGTACTTTTACTCCACGACAATTATTTGAAAACTTTAGTAACTAGTTACTTTGCAGATATACATTATTAGGCCTACATTATAAAACATACATTAACCACATTAGCCCTATTTTATACCTAGGCTATTTGAAAACAGCCGATCTACAAGCTCACCACGCGTCGCATCGCGACGCGTGGTGAGCTTGTAGATCTGCTACATAACCATTATGTACTTTTACTTTTGGTACTTTAAGTACATTTTGATACCGATACTTTGGTACTTTTACTCAACAAAATTTTGAATTCCGGACTTTTACTTGTAACAGGGTACTTCTACATTGCAGTATTGATACTTTTACTTAAGTAAAACAATTTAGTACTTTTTCCACCGCTGTCCGCTGGCCAGATACAAAATTGGTTTGAGAAGCACTGTGCTGAAGACCAGGTCAGGGGGCTCTCAAAAGTTTTTATACCAGGACCCAATGTTATGGGGGAAATTCTCTGTCGACCCCACACAAGATTTATGGTGAAATAAAAGCATGTTTAGCGAGCTAAATAAAACATCCATTGGCAGCCTTGGATAGGAATATTTGTTAGAAAATACATTTACAAGCTGTCATTTTCGCTCATGTTTTACATCTTATAAACGTCGTTTAAACTTGTTTTTGTACACATTTGTAAATGTGTAAAGCATATTATACTGTAGCCTATAGGCCTATATCTGTTGCCAGAACCTTAATAAAAACAAAAACAAAAATCTTATAAGACAAAGAAAATGCATTCACAGTCTATGCTTTTCAAGATCAAATAAAACTGACTTAATGGGAAAGATACATTTTTAAATGTGTAGTTGTCAATGTGTGACCCTTGAGAACTTCTGGACCAGAGACTCTGCCAAGGACCCCAATAAGAGAAGATTTGGGTTATTAAAACATTTCCAAATAATTCAAAATTTTCCCAAAATGTTAAAGGGGCAGTTTTTTTTCTATCGATTAGTCACCCCATGGAGACTTGAATTCATGGATATTTCCATGAGGTGACTAATCAACAGGGAAAAAAAGTCATTTTGGGGGTGAACTATCCCTTTAAGCTCTAGAGACTATAAAGACTATTTTGTTGTATAGCTGACTCTAATGATGTATAGCTAATCTGTCAGTGTTCCGTTTGTTAGCCAGAGAGTTTTCAGTTCCTGTATAATATGCTCCAGTTGTGTGTGTGTCGTGAATTTGAGGCAATGTTCCTGTATTGTGTTCTTGTATAGTGGTTCTCAAACTTTTTAGTGTCAAGGACCCCCAAATTGATATATATTTGAGCGCGGACCCCCATCTCAAAATTGTTTGTGCCAGGAACCCCCAGAAGAGAAGATTTGTGTAAAAAAAATAATATCCAAATCGCAGCACAGCACAAAGTGGCACGCTGCAGAGCTTGTATATTTCTGAATAGCCAACGTATAAAATATGGATAAAAGGGTTCAAATGATTGTGATGCTGTATTAACACATTTTGATGGGGACCCCACTTTGAGAGCCCCTGGTTTACATGTGTCGAGTAAAGTCTCTGTTCAAGTTTCATCCAAGTTCTGCGTTTGGTTCCAACCTGTGGGTTGAGTTCCTCACCCTCTCAGTCACTACTTGGTTGTTTTGCATACGGAACGGACAGACACACCTTTAAATAAATCATTGCTGTGACACACTATTACACAGAGGGCTGTACATTGAATGTATAGTTGGTGAGAACTAAACAAGACAAATGAGACAATTCTGTAAAGTTGCTCCATTGATTGCTGGGGGAAGACTCCTACGTGAACATGCACTTGAAGCCTGACTCGTCAACAAATAAACGTATGTTAAAACAGCAGGAACTCTAAAGTAATTATCCTGCAGCTCAGCATTATTGTACCTGCGGTTCATTAATTAAACGCAGGAGTATTTAAGCGATCAATTTCCTTTTAAGCTGAGCTTGTGAATTTGACTCTCGCTGAACTTTTTCCAGTTGCTGTTCAATGTCAAATTACACAAATGGACCAAGGGTTCATTTGGTTCCATTATGTAGGCTACACACACTCTGTTAAATGAACACAGGATTTAACTGTATGGCTGTAGACACTCCCTCTCACAGTAATATTATTAATGCTTAGATCATTGACTGTATAATGACAGTGTTTTCTTTTCTTTTGCCAAATACAGACTAATGTTCTTATCTGTCTTAAAATAGTATTCCAGTTGCCTCTGTGCTAAAACCATCAAACAAACGAAACAACAACAACAAATAAACAAACAAACAAAAAACCCTGGCATAGATTGAATGAATACAGGAACGGTCTAATCGGCCTCAGTCAAATCCCGCGACCTCGAAACGGTCGGCAACCAGGTATTTCTGGGGGCCAGGGGACCCCCATAAGTGAAGATTGTGTTAAAAAAAAATCAAAACACTTTCAAGATTATCATGTTCAGAAATAGCAGATGTACAAGCTTGTAGCCTATACATGCTATTTTTGAATAGCCAACGTATAAAA
>NC_137604.1:8195022-8330022 GCF_963280865.1 Gymnoscopelus braueri
GAAACCTTGGCAAATCTAGTAATGCGTCACAGATATTCCATAGATGACTGATAAATCAGGGGTTCCCAAACTGTTTAGCTTGAGACCCAAAAGACAAGTTTGATGTCTCAAACAGCCGATCTACAAGCTCACAACGTGCTGCGATGTCACACGTCTTCAGCTTGTAGATCTGCTATTTTCACTACTTTAAAGTTTTTTGTATGGAAATGCCTTATGATTTTTTTTTTGAAATTTGAGAACTAGGAAGCCAGAATCTTTTTTTTTTTCTTCTTTTTTTCAGTAGGCGTGGCCCAGACCGGATCACACGGGCAATTTAATAACGAATACCAGGCTTTCCTCCGAGGTCGAAAGACTGGTGATGCGAGGTTTAGGTTACTGCACTACATTAAAATAGTGCCTTCATTGGAATCATTGGTAACACCTATGAAGGAAGTAAGGAAGAGGCCCAATTTCTTTCCAACATGGCAGCTGTGCATAGAGCTTATTAGCGGTGATTGCGGGTGCCAGGTGGAAAGCCAGCAAAGGGATGGTAGGGCCGTTTTTAGGGTCAGACCTTTAGCCGTGTTCAGCCTCGTTGTGAGCTTGTAGATTGGCTACTTTCAGCACGCTGCACCGTCATACATACAGTATGCTTAATGCACACAGTCCTTTGCAAAAGTGTTCAGCCTCCCTGATAAATAACTCATTTGACTGGATAACAATTAACACTTTCAAATGTTTCAGCATGAGTTTTACAACACAACATATATTTTTATGCAAATTTTATATGGACATGTAACATCATTTTGACCTTACTGCCTCACTAGGCCAGTATGTGACCAACTGACCAAAGATGAGGTCTCACTGCATTACGATATGTTTGAGTCCGGCGAAAATGTCCAATTCTTACCTTTTTCTGAACATTGTATAAAAATGTAAAGATAGTCCTGGAGTCCCTGCATATTTCTGTAGTTCTGATGGAATGGAACAATGTATCGACGGGTTGAAACAACCTTTTGAAACAGGGTTTTTTTTATCCAGTCTGTGCCGAATTTAACATGAGGACGCGCTCCTGATTAGGAATGCACCTCCATGTTAAATTTGGTGAGGCTGTCAATATCTGAATAACTGCTTTCCTTTCTTTCTATTATCTCTATTCTTCTTCCCTTTCCTGAAAACTACAAATGATGGGAGCTTGGACGAAAAATAATTTCTCCCACTTTTCTACACCTGTAACCCGATGATGTGACAACAAAGTTAAAGTTAAAGTTGAAGTTGGAGTTGACAGGAGAGATGATCAGAGGAGCAGAGTTTTTACCATTATTATTTTTATAAGGATTGAAGTATGGATAGAGTTTCTCAGTGAAGGTGCAGCCAGTGAAAGAGTAGAGATGATCTCCGGCCTCTACATCATAAAAGGAGACCAGACCCTCCTCATAATCTACAAACACTCCCACTTTCTGGAGCTTCTCTCTTACAGGGAGGATGACAGAACGGCCAGCAAGAGCCTTGTACTCATTTCCATTCCTCAACCCTATAGTCCAGTAACCATTTTTAGGTCCCAGTTTGATTTGCCTTTTCCTGTCGATGGACTCTCTGGCCACACCTAAAGTCCAGTCAGTCTTATCTTTAACCTGAACCTCGTAGTAAAACCTTCCTGAGGAGAAGCTTTGTTTACCTAAGACACTGCAACAATGAGAGAATCTCTCTGTGTTATCTGGGAGATTCTTCCCAATGCCATGATTCACTTGTTTTCCATCCTCAGACAGGATGAGGAAGGGAGATGCTGTATCAGGGTCTAGAGTTACATCCACTGCATATTGTTGGATCCTCCTCAGCTCAGCATCACACAGCTTCTCCTCTTGAAGGAAGACACCCGTATTCTCCAGCTGATCCACAGCTGTCCTCGCTGTCCCTGACTCTGAAGACTGATGGATGACCTTTGTCCAGTCCTTGGTGGGTGGAGGGGTGTTGGTGGACCTGAAGTTCTGGAGAAGGTGGAGGCGGTCTTCGGTGCGCGAGAGCTGCTTCAGTTCAGAGCTTCTCTTCTTTAACTCCGTGATTTCTTGTTGCATCTCTTTAGTGATGTCTTCAGCCTGTTTCGCCGTTGTTTTATGCTTTTCAATAAGGTTCATCAGAGCAGGGAAGACCTGCATGAATGTGTCCTCTATCGCTGTGTCTACGTCTTTCTTGCTGAGTTCTACAGAGTGTTTAAGCTCGTGAATGTTCACTTGTCTCTCCTGGATCATACGCTGAACCTCAGCCTCTGTCTTTCCCAGCTCTGCCTTCTTTCCTTCACATCCTTCTTCCAGAGATACGATTTGATGTAACTTGTGGTCTGACTCGGTGCAGAGCTGACAAACACACGTGTGGTCAGTCTTACAGAACAGCTCCAGAGGTCTGTCATGTTTCTGACACATACCCAAGTCTTCCAGGTTCTTCACGGGGTCGACCAGTCTGTGTCGTTTAAACGATGTGACCCTCTGGTGAGGCTCCAGGTGAGTGTCACAGAAGGAGGCCAGACACACCAGGCAGGACTTCAGGGCTTTGAGTTTGGTCTCAACACAGATGTCACAGGAGACATCATTTGGCTTAGCAGGCTGACGCAGTGACGTCTTAAACTGATCAGGCATCGCTGACATTGAAGTATCGACGAAGACTTCTGCTCTCAAGTCAAGTCACTTTTATATGTAAAATTGACCACGTCACACTGACATCACACTGTGCAACGTCCTCACAGAGATGTTTGTGTCACTAATAATAATAACTAGAAAATGTGCTCCTCGGAGCACAAGTCTCCGCCAGCGGACCCGTGCTATTTTAATCAAATGAAATCACCTACCCTATCTTTAACCATAGTTCTCTAGGAATGTTCTAATTTCATAATATCATCATCATAATGCAAAAGGCGTTGGTTAAAATATTTTCTCTGTGTGATGTCTTTTTCTCTTTCTGTTTTTAAACCACCACGGCCATAAGGGTACTTTGATGGATTTGCCAATTCTTCAAACTTGTCGTCTAGATAGAATGCGCGTGGTTTTTGGTGTTCTGCAGGGGCGACTGAATATGTAGTGTCTTTCAGATTTACTGATGGCGTTCTCATCCTTAGAAGCGGTCAGTTGACACACCTATTTATAGAATTGTATTTCGTCATGCATCCCTCATGCATCCCTCTAGCCAATCAAAGGCATTGGTGTCAACATATTAACACGTATTAAGACTTCGGCCTTGTTGTGGGATCAATTCAACTCTAGTCCTCTTCTGTGTTACTGTTGTAGATGAGTATGCTTTCTTAGCTTTGGCCTTCTGCACCTTTGCTTGACCAATGTTAGGTGTTCTCAGAGGGACACACACACGCACGGACGGGTGATTTGGACTAGAAGATACTGTTCCAATCAAGACTGATTGATCCTGTCTTACCTCGCTTCAAAAACGTAAACGGCTTTTTGAAGTGACACACCTATTTATAGGATTGTATTTCGTCATGCGTCCCTCTAGCCAATCAGAGACATTGATGTCAACATATTGACACGTATTAAGACTTCGGCTTTGTTGTGGGATCATTTCAACTCTAGTCCTCTTCTGTGTTACAATTGTAGATGAGTATGCTTTCTTAGCTTTGGCCTTCTGCGCCTTGACCAATGTTAGGTGTTCTCAGAGGGAAACACACACGCACAGACGGGTGATTTGGACTTACTGAAGGTACTGTTCCAATCAAGTCTGATTGATCCTGTTTTACCTCACTTCAAAAAGTAATAGCTTTTTGAAGTGACACACCTATTTATAGAATTTTATTTCGTCACGCGTCCCTCTAGCCAATCAGAGGCATTGGTGTCAACAAATTGACACGTGTCACGTGGAGCTTGCCCAATGTTAGCTTGGCTAACAATGTTTGCTCACACACGGCGGGACGAAGCGAAAACATATTCTCCACCTTCGGCGGAGACAACTATTACTGATATCAGTACCATGATGTCAGTACTATGACATCAGTCATCTCCATATTTGGACTAACACAGAGGACGGACAGGCAGAGATATTGGCTATTTTTGTAGTTTTTTATTTTTGTACATTGCGATGTGGCGCGTTGTGAGCTTGTAGACTGGCTACATTGGCTATTTTTGTGTGACACCATTTATGACAAAGTTTGAAATACGGCTTAGTGATCAGATAAAGTCAGTTACTGTATAAAAATAAATGAAAAATCTGCTAGGATCTTATAATTCACGTCCGTCCATTCATTGATATATAAAGAACATGCTTCCCGATTATTCAATTCATTGAAAAAGTTATTAATAGAAGAATTGCTAATAAAATAATCAATAGTTGGAGCCCTAATCCAGAACAACGTAGAATGAGTGAACAGGAGGCAGGGGCTCAAGGGCACGTCGTGAGGATTTGACCTTTCACCTCTGCACTTTAGAAGCTGCACACAACCTGAACTGGCTTCCACTGACAGTTGACTTTGTCGTTTGCACACGGTTAGTTATTTGAACTTTATCGTTTCTCTTTTTAAGTGTCCCTGTCTTGTAAAATGTTATTATTATTATTATGAAGATACATTTGTATATTATGTGTGTCTCCTTAACAGAACCAATTCCTGTAAACAGTAAAGTCCTCATTGTTCATTTATCCATTTTAGTTGAGTTACATCATCACTTTGGATTTTCCTTTTTGTCCATCATATTGGCTTTTAATCTATTTTTTTACAGTGGTTGTGAGCTGTGAGCAGTGGTGGAAAAAGTACTCACATTCTTTACTTAAGTAAAAGTACCAATACTGCAATATAGAAATACTTTACAAGTAAAAGTCCAGAATAAAAAAATGAACTTGAGTAAAAGTACAAAAGTATTGGTATCAAAATGTACTTAAAGTACCAAAAGTAAAAGTACTCAAATATTTGAAAATAGCAGATCTGTAAGCTCACAACTCGTCATCGCGACGCGTTGTGAGCTTGTAGATCGGCTATTTTCAAAAAGCCTATGTATAAAATAGGGCTAAAGTGGTTAATGTATGTTTCATAATATAATAATTCACATCTGAAAAGTAACTAGTAACTAAAGTTTTCAAATAATTGTAGAGGAGTAAAAGTACAATATTTGCCTCTGAGATGTAGTGGAGATATAGTGCAGTAAAAGTAAAAGTACTGGAAATTGGAAATACTCAAGTAAAGTACAAGTAAGACGCGCGAACGCGGGAAGCGAACGCAATTTTTTTTAAATAAATATGAAAAAAAAAGATTTAAAAAAAAGTCACCAAAAAAAAAAAAAAAAAAAAATACAGAAAAAATCTGCGTTAAAGGGAGCATCTTAGAAAAATACAAATTCACTAAAAAAAAACTTTGAATATTTTTGAACAATTCAACAAAGTGTTTGAAGTGCCTGTTTCACCCACTTCCGGGGGGCGGAGCCAAAATCCGAGCCCGAAGTATTTGTTCGTAGACCCCCACTTAGGGGGGGTAGAAAAAGTTTTGGAGCGATTCGGGCACTTTTCATTTAACATGGGGTTTCAATGGGGAGTTTTTAGGAGCCTTCTCCGGGGCGTGGCTTCCGGGGGAAGGGGCGGGCTTAAACGCAACCTTGACAGGTGTGTTCAGTTTTCAAAGACCTTTCATTTGATGTATGGTACGTCTAAATTGGACATTTACTTATCTCAGAGGAGCTGCAGGCAGGCAGTGAACACAGACACACACGGACACACACACACTCACAAGCCGAGCACGGTTTCATAGTAAGCTCCACTTGCGCGGAGGCGCGCCTTCGGCGCGCCTCCTTCCGCTGCGTTCGCAACAAATTACCTCAAAATTGTACTTAAGTACAGTGCTCAAGTACTCAATGTACTTAGTTACTTTCCACCACTGGCTGTGAGTTCAGTGTTGTCTAACAAGCAGACCACCCTGCCTGAAATTAGACCTCTAATGTTAGTATAGTTCCAAAACCTTTTAATTTCAAGTAACCCCAGTTTGGTATTGCATTAGGCCACAGACAGACCCCCATTAACTCTGAGAGTGTACAAATGGAACCAAATGGACCCGTAACAGTGATTTTAGTCTGGCCATGCCAGGCTACCATTTGGTTCCATGTGTACACTCTTAGAGTTGTAAGCTCTCAGAGTTACAGACATGTAAGGGTCCATTTGGTTCCATTTTGTACTAGCCTGGTTCCAGACGAATCTGCCATTGCAAAAAAAAAAATTGCCCCTCTCAATAGAGATTGGATTTCTCTCCCTCCGAAGTTGTGAGGGACCAATCAGGGCCCAGTATGCAAATATGTGGCGGGTTTATTACCAGAGCCATTTTTTTTATTTGCCCCCTCGGAAATGCAGGTTCCACACAGAGATTCCAGACTAAAATCTACGCAGTGATATTAGTCCAGCCATGCCAGGCTAATTTTGGCACACCCTCAGAGTTAGCGATCTGTAAGGGTCCATTTGGTTCCTTACTATCAATCATTTAGCTGGGCCTGGGGAGCCCCTGGAACCACCCTCAAAGACCTCAGGGTGGAGAGGTCAGAAATAATGACAGTCATGTTCATGGGTCAGACAGACCTCCAGAGGCTAAACGTAACTCTGGGATTCAGGAATGTTCTCTGTCCTACAGCACCATCTACTGTCTATATGATGTCACTACACACTGCATAACCACCTCATCTCAAGTGCACTACCTGCATACAGTTTTTTTGAGCGGTGTAGCCGCTCCTATAAGTGGGGCTGGGACCCATGACCCATCCGTCGTGAAAATGTGTCTTTCGCTGTACTGTGATTGGCTGATAAGTATTCAGACCCTTTGCTCAGTACTGTGATTGGCTAGCGAGACGCATGATGAAATTCATAACCTATAAATAGCACCACTCACTTCAAAAAAATCTTTTTTTTTAAAAAGTGAGCTTCCACAGCACTGTGATGACCACTGTTGTTTTTAAATAGCACCGCTCACTTCACACTGGGTGTGATTTTTTAAATTCAATTCAATTAACTCAAGTGTTGTACTTAAGTACAAATTTGAGGTACTATACTTGAGTATTTCCATCTTTGTATACTTCTGGAGTTCTACTACACTATCTAGAAGTAACTAGTAAACTACATTTTTACTCCACTACAATTCTTTGACAGCTATGGTTACTCATTACTTTGCAGATTCAGATTGTTAATACAAAACATAATTAAAGTATACATGATTATGTATATTATATGTTCAGCTACCCAGCAGCACAGTAAGTAAATAAAATCAGCTACCTCTTCCAGCTGCAACATTAAAGGGATAGTTCACCCAAAAAAAATAACCCCCAAAATGACTCTTTTTCTATCGATTAGTCACCCCATGGAGACTTGAATTCATGGATATTTTTTTGTTTTTGTCGCATTCCTAAGCCAATAATTTGATGACCAGCAGACTGGTTGGCAGCGGTTCCGGTATAGGAGACACAAAGAGTCTCCTTTGTATCTCCTACCGGAACCGCTGCCGGTCATCAAATTATTGGCTTAGGAATGCGACAAAAACAAAGAAATATCCATGAATTGAAGTCTCCATGGGGTGACTAATAGATAGAAAAAAAGTCATTTTGGGGGTGAACTATCCCTTTAAAGTGATGAACACATTATTAATGAATTACTAATTAGCCTAATTACTAATTAATCCCCCAAAAATATGATTCGGAAAAGCCATGCATGCACTTGATATTTGATGCCAATACGTTTGTACTTTCACTGAGATGACATTTTGAATACAGGACCGAGACTTGCTACTGTAGGTCAAGGTCCTTGACCTTTGGTGTTGAGGCCAAATGTCAGGGCAGGAAGGCTATCAAATAAAAACAATGATTTTAAGTCCACGGAAATAATACATTTGATTTAATTTATACATTTTTCAATACATAGTATAAATATCAGTTAAATAAATACATGAATGAAAAAGTTGTTCATT
This sequence comes from Gymnoscopelus braueri, assembly GCF_963280865.1. Lineage (NCBI taxonomy): Eukaryota > Metazoa > Chordata > Actinopteri > Myctophiformes > Myctophidae > Gymnoscopelus > Gymnoscopelus braueri. The sequence goes on from NC_137604.1 coordinate 8,202,923, forward strand.
TCACAAAAGGGTTTATTGGTAAACTACAGAGTCAAAACCTGGTCAGTCCTGGACTAATCAGAGTCACTGGACTGTTAGAGAGTCAGGGGGAGACTGGAGTTACCCACGTAAACCCATGTATGGTTGCGCGGAATCCCTCAGGCCTCTATACTAGTGTTTTTTCTGTTTTCTGTTATTGTGGGGAAAGCTTTCGCTGGAAAATAGCTGATCGACAACATATATATATATATACAGTACATATGTCACAGTACGTTTGGAGAACCAGTACGATTGAAGACAGAGCGCTCGTTTTTAGGCACAGGGCTCCTTCGGGGCGAGGCGGGGCTTTTCGAGACAGGGTTTATTAGCGAGGCTCGCGAGGAGGAGAAGGAGGACGCGGCGCTGCGAGGCGGGGGTTTATTACGCGAGGCTCGCGAGGAAGAGGAGCCTCCTCCTCCTCCTCCTCCTCCTCGCGTAATAAACCGTCCCGTCCTCTCCTTCTCTCCTTCTCCTCCTCCGAGGAGAAGGAGAACGCGGAGAGGCGGGGCTTTGATGCGCCGACGCGGACCTGTCTTTTGTTGTTCCCCCCCACATAGCAACCAGGAAGCTACGCTAGGGGAACCATAATATCTATGAGGGGAACGCTGAACACGCGTTCACACGCACACGCTTGTCCATGACGGAGGCGCGCCGACTTAGTGGAGCTTGAGGCCGAGGAAGCGCGCCCTCGCGCCTCCAGGCGCGAGTGCCCGCGCTGACCGGCCGATGCTCTACTAGTCGACACAGCGCCGTTTGAGTTGTAAACCGATAGGGACAGAATAGTTCTTTTCATGGATCACTGTGTGTGTGTGTGTGTGTGTGTGTGTGTGTGTGTGTGTGTGTGTGTGTGTGTGTGTGTGTGTCAGGGAGAAAGTAAAACAAAAGCCAGAACACAATAAAAGTATCTAAACAGTCCTGCTTTCAATAAACCAAAAAAAGCATGAGCGCGTGCGCGTGTGTGTGCGCTTGTGTGTGTGTGTGTGTGTGTGTGTGTGTGTGTGTGTGTGTGTGTGTGTGTGTGTGTGTGTGTGTGTGTGACTGTGTGTGTGTGTGTGTGTGACTGTGTGTGGCCATATATGTTTGTGCACAAGCCTGGCTTGTGGCTCCCTCTAGTGCTGGGTGGGTGGTAAAAACGAGCGCGCTTTCTTCAATCGTACTGGTTCTCCAATCATACTGTAACATATATATATATATATATATATATATATATATATACACACACACACACACACACACTGATGATCTTTAAGTGTAACCTAATCACAAAGTCTTAGTGACTTGATCATTTGTTAATGGTGAGCAAGAAAAATCCATGATACATCCTGTATTAATTGATGCATTAAGTCATCATGAGTCATATATATGTAGCCCTACAGCACAAGTGGCCGTGGTGTTGGGGGTGTCTCCCCTGTTCACACTACATCCACCCTGGTGAAGCTTCTCAATGGTAGGTGAGGTCTAAAAAAAAAACAATACTTTAGAAATTGGCATACCAAATAACTTGGGAGAAAATAAATGGGGGGGGGGGGGGGAAGAAAAAAAGTAATAGATGCATAGACAGATCTGAGATCATTTGATGAATTTTAGCCTGTAGCACTTGCCCTAGCCTTGACGAACTTGCAGGCTTTTGCGAAGGCTAAAATGTATAGTTTCAATGTACAGAGTTGTTTAGATGCATTTGATGTATTACCTCGTGTTTTCCTTGCTTACTGTAAATCTGGATTAAATGTCTGCTAAATGCCTAAATTGTAAATTGATGAATTCATGAACAGCCAGCAACAAAGAAAACAAACTTTATTTACACTTCAGGCTTAATATAGTTAAGTCTTGAACAAGAAGGGAACAGTCAGTCCTTCAATTGAACAGTCCAACACCATACGCTGATCCTGTGACTTTACCATGCACACCATCTAACTAGGCCAGTATTCAACATTAAGGGTGTGGTCACACCAAACTTTAATTCTGCCTATGCTTTTCAATGGGAACTGAGCTTTTTTTCCCTTATTTTTTTTGCGGAAATCCTCGAATGGCAACAAACCGCTCTGTTCCCATTGAAAAGCATTAGTAGAATCCGCCCGCATAAGCAGAATCAAAGTCCGGTGTGACTGCACCCTAAAGCCACAATCCAGGACTTTTTTTTTTTTTAAACCAATTTGTATGGCAGAGCATGTTTATATTACATTGATTCTCAACCTGCGGGCCGAGCTCACTGGTGTGCCCCCAAATAATTGCCAAAACACTCAAGATTTGTATGATAATATAACATTAATCTTAAAAAGTTATACCAAATCAATAAGAACTTAAGTATATATTGGTTTTGATTTGATCATTCAAATAAACATGATTTTTTCAAGTGGGCCCTGATCTGGAAAAGGTTGAGAGAAACTGTTAAATAATGTAGTATATCTCTGCTGTTGGGCAGAAACCAAAATGTCCAAAATATTAACTTTTCAGGAAATTAAAAAAAAAAAACATGTTTTTAGAACAACACATCTAAGTTGGTATGGTGACTTTATACATTGTCAGATACTTCAATGTGTTCTTATATTATCATCACTTTACCCAAATACAGCTCAAATGGAGTTAAGAGGTTTTTGACCATTAAAGTAGAGAGTTTTTTTTCCGTCCCACTTCACTTTGGTCATTCTAATCAATGGGAGACAAACTTCCTAACTCCACAAGTTGCAGTTAGGAGGTTTGACCGACAGTTTGAGGATCCAATGGAGTTAGGAGGTTTAGTCAGAAGCTCTTTTTAATACTTTTCATTGGTTAAGTATTTGTAAAAACCCACACACACACACAGACATAACGGGTGTTCAATAGCACCGATTTATAAAGATAAATACAAAAACTAGAAGAATTTAGATAGCTGGTTTCTGCCCGACAGCGACGATATAACATAACGTATGATACGTGTGCAGTGGCTGGATCCAGGGGGTCCCCGGCAACATGTGTTTTGCCCTATATAAATATATACCGTATACACGTTATACACAGACATATGGCTCTGGCTCTGGCTCTGAAGCGTCTGTATGGCGGGCACGCTTCCGCTTCCAGGGGGGCAGCTGGAAATTTCCGCGTGCGTCACAGAAGGGGGCGTTCAGTAGGCCAATGAGAGGCAGGTGGATGCGGGACAACTAGATACTGACAAGTCCTGGAAAAGACCAGTGCCCGTAACCCCCATTTCCGGGGGGAACGGGCACTGGCCAATCACAGCGCGTATGGCGGCCACCATACGAAACAGGTCGCTCCAACGAACTGCAGAGGCCAATGAGGTATCTAGGTTTCTAGATCTATGGTTACACAGGCTATTTGAAAATAGACATGTTAATTTGGGGGTTCTTGACATGTTTGAAAATCACTTGTTTAATGGTTAATAAAAAAAACAACACTGTCTCTTTAACAGATGGCAGGACAGGAAGTTGTCAGTGACTGTAGTCAAAGATCATTCATTTAGGAAGATAGCCCATCCCACGCTCCACCACTAGGTAAGGAATGGTCCAAAATAAATAGTCTCCTACAGTAAGTGGGTGCTGTTGCATCTCCCCACCCCATTCCCTTCTCCCCACCCACTTCTGGTCTCTTAAAGCAGTGGTTTACAAACTTTTTTGCCCGGGACCCAAACTAGTGAAAATAGCAGATCTACAAGCTCACAACACGTCGCTTCACGCCACGTTGTGAGCTTGTATATCTGCTATTTTCACGAGTTAATTATTTTTACATTTATTTGTGAAAATTATTGTTTTTCATTTTATTTATGAAATACTTTAGAAAAATGTTGTGGCATTGTTTTTAGCTGTGAATTTTTGGTTACATTTTTGAAACATATTTTTTAAATGTAGGAAACAGGGAAAAAAAGGAGACCTTTACTCGCGACCCATAAGAATGTGTCCACGACCCACATATGGGTCCCGACCCACTGTTTGGGGAAACAGTGTCCTCCTAAAGGGACGGCCACCCCCGTCACACGGAGCGAGACGGGCAGTCTTGTTCTTTTTCCATTGTTCGTCTTGGCGTTCCTCTAGTGCTGCTTAGGAGGCAGCTTCCTGCGGTCCTTGGTGGCGTTCCTCTTCCTCTTCTTGCTGAGGAAGTTCTCCAGCTTGCCGCTCTTCTTCAGCTCGTTGTATTTGTCAGCCAGCTCCAACTTCTTCTTGTCAGCTGGACAGGAAATAGAAAATACGACAGTTGGATTCAAGGCTAGAAATATACTTTGTAAACTAAGTACTATAGCGCAATCAACTGGGGGTCGTGGACCCCCAGGGGAGTCACCGAATAATTTGGGGGGGGGTCCCCCAGATGATTAGCTTAATGTGCAACATTGTTTTGTCACTCAAAATTAAACAAACCAAAAGCCCTATTTTATACTTAAATTTTTTTTCAAATATAGCAAACATAGCCGATCTACAAGCTCACAACGCATCACATCGTGCCGCACGTAGATCGGCTATTTTGGCGAGACATTCGATTTTTTCCGTAAACGGCTTAAATTTTGCGAACGTGAAAAGCAGGCTTCCCCACGGTCTTCATGTGCTGATGGTCAATGGCCGTGTGCAAGTTCAAATCAAATGCTCAACCCATTGAGGGAGGAAAATGAGGAATAGACTGACTGACAGACGGACAGAGGTTTCCTTAACTCTCTGGCTGCCAAGAACGAGTTATCACGAGTTTTTGAAGAAAAAAAATCAGAACCCAAGATATCGTGATCCAAAGATTTGCTGTTCCATTCACTTCTTGTTTAACTTATTACTTAAAAAGGCTGTATCTCGGCTCCTGTGTACTGGAGTTTTTTTTACTATGTATTTTTGGCCCAGACATGCTATTTTCAAAGGCAGGCAATTAATGTCAACGAGGTCGCGATGACCTCGTTGACATTTGTGAAACCACACAGTATAACCCTCAGTGATTAGCAACCATCAGGGGATCGATCATAATGGAGATAAATATTCTGTGACTACTTGAAAAAGGTAAGAAAATCGAAAAATCACTGGCACTGGGCAAACGCGGCCAGAAATAAGTCTGGCAGTGAGAGAGTTAAAATAGGATAGTAATAATACTGTAGTTACATTTCTTGAGGTAGAAGGGTTGAAGTCCTTGTTCAGCCAGCTCTCTCTGTCTCTTCTTGAACTCCAGGTCCTTCTCTCTCTGCTGCTCCTGACGTTTCCTGGCTTTGTCCTGGTTGTCCTGCACGAGAGAACACAGCAACAGCTTTAACGGTACTGGAAGTGATTTTTATTTTTGTTAAAATAGGTGTGAAATAGCTCTATATTGGGACAGTAATCACTGCTATAGACTAGAGCAGGGGTCTTCAACAGAGGGTCCGGGAACCCCAGGGGGTCCTCAGAGATACTCCAGGGGGGCCACCAAATCTTTGTGATAGGAACCTTTTTATTTATTTTTTACATAAACCACTTGAACCCTAGCATCCCTATTATGGGGGAACATTTACCGAAAATAGCCGATCTACAAGCTCACAAGGCATCCGCGACGCGTTGTGAGCTTGTAGATCGGCTATTTTCGGCTAAGAGGTTTGGTGTGGAGGGTAAAAAGTGCTGACCAAGTACAGAGCCAAAAGGTCAAGTTTGCAAAGTATTGAGAGTTTAAGTGGTTAAATGTCTGAAAATACACATTTAACATGAATCCAATATGTAGTGGGGGTCCCTGCTTCATCTCTCTCTCAGCTAAGGGGGTCCTTAGCCTGAAAAAAATGCTGAAGACCCCTGGACTAGAGTGTTCATTCAGTAACAGGGGTCTAACAAGGGTCTTCAGTAAACAAAAAATATATTTTCAGGTCGGGATATATCAATTTCATCCAATCAGGAGACAGAATTCATACAGGACACAGGATTAAAACACAGTTTCGGGGACAACAAGTGAAATTGGAAGAGATGAAACCAAAAAAAAAAAAAAAGAGCAGACAAAACTGGAACACTATAAAATGTAAGTTGACACATGGGTTCTCTCTCTTGATTGGATGAGGTTGGTATCCCCAAAGTAACAGCGATAGAACGTCACCATTCGCTTCAACAGGGCCTTGAGTGTCTCTCTCTTCTCGCTGTCCTTTGACTTCTTCAGCTGTTTTTTCACCTCCTGGAGATTAAACACATCAGAATCAGAATCAAAATGATTACATACTCGCCCAATGACAATTATTTGAGATAATCGCAACTATTTTGCATAATGCATCATAATCGTTTCCATGTTGAAGAATGTTCATACATTTTCAAACATTAGCAGACCAAAAAGCTCTCAACTCATCGCGATGTGATGCGTTGAGAGCTTGCAGATCAGCTTTTTTCACTATTCATGTTATATGTATATAATTACGTGTGTCAGTCATTTATTTGCATATTCAGGTTATTTAGGAAGTTACACAGGGCATATCTGACCTGTGTAACTTCAAAACCTAAAAGCCAAACGGAAATACAATTTTTATTCATAATGCTCCAGTGTTCAACAACAAAAAGTTCAGGAACTGGACTAACATTCCGCGATATAATAGCATATCTACAAGCCCACAACGTGTTCCGAGTCTACAAACTCGTACTACGAGCTTGTAGATCTGCTATTCTTTTGAAAAATCGTGGAGATTTGTGCAAATCTTTGAATATATATATGTTTTTTTAACTCAAATCTTTGCTTCTGGGGATTCTACAAATGTCTTCTAAATCCTAACAGTAATTTTTTTTAAAACTTATGGTGCTATACAGTGGACTGGTTCTCAAACTTTTTCATGTCAAGGACCACCCAAAATTATATGTATTTGTCCGCGGACCCCTATCTCAAAATATTTTGTTCTAGGGACCCCCAGAAGCAAAGATTTGAGTTAGTGTGTGTGTGTGCGTGTGCGTGTGCGTGTGTGTGTGTGTGTGCGTGTGTGTTATATATATATATATATATATATATAGAGCACACATTTTCACGATTGTTTTTTCAAAAATGGCAGATCTACAAGCTCATAGCACTCTGTGCCGCGCTATGAGCTTGTAGATCTGCTATTTTTGAAAAGCCAAAGAAATATAAAATGACACGGATGCGTTCCCGGATTGAATGGCTTAATGGGTTAAGTGGTTAATGAACCAGCCCTACTACGAGCTGGTCGGATGTGGACATCCTACACGTTTCCCCGTTTCCTCACCACTTTCTCTCTCAGTCGGATGTCGTTGATGAACTTGTAGGTCTTCTCAAAGATCTCAGGTTTGTATTCTCCTGACAGGTCGTCGAACCGTGGATCTCGGGACACCTGAGAGAAAAAAAAGAAAACAAGCACGGTTATAAAACATTATCACACCTGGTACAATCAGCTGTACGGACACACCTGTACGCATAATAAGTTATTATGCTGGATCTGAACACGTTTTCAACTTGGTAAAACAATATGTGCATTAATTACTTGGATTTTTCTGATGTGGCGTGTAGCTAAACATCATTTGCATGGTCTGTCTTTGTTCTTTGATATCATCACTATACATGTGTCATCTTTTTAGGTTTTTCTGAAGAATGAAATGCCCTATTTTATACTTTGACAGTGACAGTTTCACGCAAAAGTGTGAGGCGTTAATGCCTATAATGACATGTCCAAATTAGGGCTGCCAGGTTTAAAGTTGTTAACGTGTCTGTTTAAAAAATATATATATATATACATGTTTAACCAATGAAAAGTGTTAACTAGAGCTTGTGACTAATAACCACATTGGATCCATTGGAACACAGGTTATTTTTTCCATTTCTTGAAAAGTAACGGTTTTGCAAATATGTCCAAAACTGTTACTTTTCAGGATTCAAATTCTAAAGCATCAAAAGCAGCAGATCCACAAGCTCGAAACATGCCGTTTCGCGCCGCGTTTCGAGCTTGTAGATCTGCTAGTTTTGATGCTTTTGAGTGACGCTGTAGTATGATCAAGTAGGGCGTTAATTTACAAAAAAAAAAAGAAAGTTAACCCATTAAGACCTGAGGCCGATTCTACAAATGTCTTCTAAATCCCAACAGTTTTCTGAAAAAAACTTATGTTTCTATATCAGTGGTGCTCAAACCTTTTCATGTCAAGGACCCCCAAAATTATATGTATTTGGCCACCGATCCCCATCTCAAAATATGTTGTTCCAGGGACCCCCCAGAAGCAAAGAATAGAGTTAAAAATGTTCGCTTTAAAACCATATATATTCAAAGATTTGCACACATTTTCACTATTTTTGAATAGCCCAAAGTGTAAAATAATGCTTTTTAGCTCCAATGAAAAAAGTGACACAGATGCGTTCCAGGTCTTAATGGGTTAAAATATGGAGATAAGAGGTTTCTGCCCGACAGCAACGAAATACAAGGTTTCCACCCGACAGCGACGATATGCAACTACCTCAATGATACTGATTTGAGTATCTGATTTGAGTATCATGAGTTTATATGTAAACCGAATCAATGGCGGTGAATACTGTCAATGCATGTGAAAACACTCACTGTTTTCTTCACAGGAACCACTTGTCTGAGGAAGCGTGTCCGTCTCTTAGAAGAGATCTCCTGGGGCCTGAACAGGAAACAAAGTACAACACATGAACATTGGTGTAAAGTAACTAAGTAAATTTACTCAAGTACTGTACTTAAGTACACTTTTGAGGTGTTTTTACTTTGCTGGAGTATTTCCAGTTTTCAGTACTTTTACTTCTACTCCACTACATCTCAGAGGCAAATATTGTACTTTTACTCCACAACAATTATTTTAAAATTTTAGTCGCTTGTAGATTTTGATTATGTTTACAAAACATACATGAACCACTTCAACGCTATACATTTCTGCCATTTGAAAACTAGCAGATCTACAAGCTTTCGGGTAAGATTTAAAAAATGTTAACTCTCTCAGTGCCACGCCCCGAGATATCCCGAGTTTTTCCCGAGTACCCTCACTGCCAGCACGAGAAATCCCGAGTTTTTACTTTTGACTGTAGTCGCGCTATTCTGTTTAATTTTCATGATCACTTTCGCTTCCTGACTCCTTCAGACTCATTGGGTTCCGGTTTCATGACGCAGATTCCGTTTCCGGTTCTAATTTTTTTCCCGCGGTCATTTTCGGCCAGAATAGGGAAAGTCACGGTTTTTCACACGGCATAAAAAACGAACGGAGAGGTCCACGTCTACTCTCTTTGGTCTGGGTGACGATCAGTCATCGTAGTCGTGTATCACATCGTAATTTAGCCCGATCAACGATTGTCGAAAATGTCAACATCCGGTTATGACCGGATATGACGTGAGCCTGTTTGGGAGGGGGCAAGTGAGCCAGCGAGGTCATCAATGTGTCGATTTGTTGCTCTCTACTGGTAGAACTGTAATATGGGTTTAACACCCAATCAGATAATTTATTTGAATGAAAAATTACAAAATTAAAAAATAAAATAAAACGCAAATTGCTGGCACTGGGGGAGTACTTTATGAAAATACTCTTGGCAGTGAAAGAGTTAACAATTAACTCTCTTAGTGCCAAGCCACGAGTTATCCCGAGTTTTTTCTGAATGCCCTCAGTGCCAGAACGAGTTATCCCGAGTTTAATTTTTTTTTATTTTTTTCAGAACCCAAGATACCCAGAACCCAAGATATCATTATCTGAAGATTTGCAGCTCCATCCACTCCTTGTTTAACTTATAACTGAAAAAGGCTGTATCTCGCTTCCTAAGCACTTTTTTTTTTACTTTGAAAAATAAATAAAATTGCTGGCACAGTATGAACATACTTTTTTATTTCATTGGCACTGAGAGAGTTAAAAAAACCTTTACCAATTTAACAAAAAAAAAAACGTGTTTCTCCATTATTCAATGAATCGAAAAAGTAATCGACAGAGCCCTAATAAGGATATTGTTTCTGTCGGGTGTAAACTAAAGTAGCAGGTCTACTACCAGCCTCAAAACAGATCTGCTACTTTTGATGCGTTTGTGTGACGATGTCGTACGATCAAGTAGGGCGTTAACCCATTGAGACCTGAAGCCGATTCTACATGTCTCCTAAATCCCAACATTATTCTGAAAAACGTATGTTTCTATATCAATGGTGCTCAATCTTTTTCATGTCAAGGACCCCCAAAATTATATGTATTTGGCCGCGGACCCCCATCAAAATATCTTGTTCCAGGGACCCCCCAGAAGCAAAAATTTGAGTTAAAAATGTTCGCTTTAAAAATATATATATTCAAAGATTTGCACACATTTTCACGATTTTTCAAAAATAGCAGATCTACAAGCTCGTAGCGCGGCACTCGGTGCCGCGCTATGAGCTTGTATATCTGCTATTTTTGAATAGCCTAAAGTGTAAAATAATGCTTTTTAGCTCAAATCTAAAAATGACACAGTTCCAGGTCTTAATGGGTTAATTTACGAAAAAAAACACAAAAAGTTCAAATATGGAGATAAGAGGTTTCTGGTAAATACTGGCAGCATACAGACCTGTTCTTGTTGAGTCGCGGGGTCCTCTTCCTGCTGGGGGGAGCGTCATTGGTCCCGTAGGCGATCTCGTTGTACGCCTTGGTTCCTACTTTGTTCTGCAGCTTCATGATGTCCTCAAACGACATGGTGGACAGCTCTGCAGGGGTCAAAGGTCATACAGTAAAAGGTCAAACGACGTGATGACAGCTCTGCAGGGGTCAAAGGTCATAAAGAAAAGGTCAAATGAAGTGGTGGACCGAAATAAATTCATGTGAAATCCAATCGATAGATGCAGAGTTGCAACGGTCACTTTGAAAAAACAGAACGAGTGCAACCGCTAGTTGTACAAAGGTAGCATTGTTCTTCATAAATAGCCTATAATATTTTATGAAGACAGAATGCACTTGCCTCCTACTATAATAGCGACAGCGACATGGAAATAATGATGTAAACATGACATTTCTGTTCTACGTCCTACCGGGGAAACTCTCCCCCGTCAGGTGATAAGAAGGTCAGTAGGCTCTCATGCATTGAAGGAGGCATGAGCTCGGCCCTGGCCTCCCTAGGTTGGCAGAGGGAGTGTAGTGCCCAGGATTACATAGACAATTGGCACTGGGTGTAAAAAATAGGGGTTACAAAAATCGTGGGATAAAAAAGCACAAAAAAAAAACATGCAACCTGAAAGCAAACTCCACTTGCCCCGAAAGTTTTATTTACTTGCCACGGGCAGTCGGGCAACCGTTAGTGTCAACCCCTCTGTATGTTCTCTTTTTGGCTGCAACATACACCCTACCTCAGTAACCCAGGGACAGTGCAGTTCCAAATTCTAAATTGTGTATGTGCTAGTTTATCTGCCACTGAAATGAGTGAATAGCAGTGAATATTAGTTGTATAATTGAAGTGCTGGTAATCTGCCATTTCTGAGTACAAAAAAAGGTTTTTGGTGCCTCCCAACTTGGCAAATTGGCTGGTGCCAACGGGCACCCGTCCGATGCAAATATATCGTTAATCTGGCCATGATTATTATTTCTCTCTCATTATTTGTGAGTCTCTCTCACAATATCATCGACCGTGTTGAATGTTAGTATTGTGTTGATTCTTCAAGCAGTGTGTGCGTGCTGTGAACCCACCAGCTGCGCAAATAATGTGCTCTGTGAATAGTATGGAAATATCTGCGCTGTCACTGCAATACACTTCAGACCAGCTCAGGCTGATCTAAGGCCCAATCGCTTTTTGACTTTTCTCACTGTACCTAAGATAGCAATGCGCCAACAACGGGCCTGACCACAGTCACTTGATTTTAAACAACTTGACCGGGGTCCCACAGGGCTCTATCCTTGACCCCCGCCTTTTCACTGAAAATACACCGATCTACAAGGCAAGTGAGCTTGTAGATCTGCTATTTTCACCAAATGTTTGCCCCAGAATAGGGACGCTAGGATGTAGTTAAGACCAACACGCCCAGTACATTGTTGATACTGCTGCTACAAAAACACGAGGTACCGTCTTATCTGCCTGTGCTTCATGTTCGACACTATTATGCCAGCCTCACTCACATGTACATATACTCCCCCCCCCCCCCTCAATTTTGTTACACTGCAGTTACTACTACTGTGACAAATGACCTTCATTCTTCAACATATATTTGCCGTTGCCTTTGCTTGTATTGTCCCCCTGATGCAACATAAAATTGCCTCCTAATTACTGCTTCACTGTTGATGTTCAATCTACATACCGTCATATTCTGGATGTCATTTCATTTTAACACTATTCTGCCTTCCTTAGATGTGTGTATATGTTGCTACAAACACTGTCCTACATTACAACATGACAATAAACCATGTCATCTAGCAACAAATGCTATCTCATTTCCAACAACAACTACCCGTCGGCATTTACACCCAATTCTCCACTTGCATCAATCACACTCATTACTCAAACACCTTCCTTGCTCACTACATATACACAATTACGCAGTGCAACGTAGCTGTGAGGGCCGCGTAGAGGCCCAAACTATAGATGTGAGAGGGCCGAGCTTCTAGTACATACATGGGCAACTGGCGGACCGGCGGCCAGCAGGTTAATCTCGGAATAATGACATATTGATTTCAGCTGTTACAATTCCAAACATGCAAACATGACCCGCTTTAATTACTTCAGGCTATAGTAGCTTAATGACTAGTATTACATTTCTATTGTCTTTTTTATGTCCAATGTATTTGTATTGAAGTTCATAAAGTTAACATCAGTATAACTACGGTAAATGCATTTGAAATTAAATAAAAATGTTACTTTTCAGGATTCCATAAAAGAAATAGCAAAAAATAGCAGATCTACAAGCTCAAAACGCGTCGCACTGCGACGCGTTTTGAGCTTGTAGATCGGCTATTTTTGCTACTTTTGTGTGACATAGAATGGCGAAATAGGTTAAAATTCCGAGAGACAGTATATATGCAATGTGGCCCTCTGGAGTGAGTGTGGAAATATAGTGGCTCTCTCCATCATCAAAGTTGCACACCCCTGTTCTAGTATATATCAATTTGAGGGTCCTGGCACAAAAAGATTTGTGAACCACTGAATTATACAACATGACCGCTGGGCGTGACAAACTATGCACTGATTTGCGGAGGATTTGCTAGACAGGGCTCTAAGGATTGTACTGTGTGCGTGACGCACCTTTTTTAATGTCATCTTCAGACTGCTGCTGTTGTCCCCTGGCCCTGACGCCAGCAGATCTGGGTTCATCATCATCATCATCATCATCCTCCTCCTCCTCCTCCTCCTCCTCCTCAGAGCTGTCAGCGTCCTCCTCTACCCCTGGCTGCTCCTCTTCCTCCTCTCCACCCTCCTCTTCATCGCTTCCAGGAGCCCCCTCCTCCTCCTCCTCCTCCTCCTCCTCCTCCTCCTCTCCATCGGCCTGTCAACATCATCACATTTTAGTTGACCAATAATTGTCATACAAATAATTGCGATTAATGATTTAATTGTGTTTTTTGCATTGAACATTGTAACAAAAAATACATTTCTGTTTGCCTTTTGAGCTTTGTGAACAAAACTCGCACAATAACCAATAATAAATAATGAACAATGGCCAAAACAGGCCAATAGATTTACTAAATGAATACTTCAAAATTAACCCATAAAGACCTGGAGCGCATCGGTGTCACTTTAGATTTCTTTGGCTATTCAAAAATAGCATACATGAGCTTGTAGATCTGCTATTTTTGAAAAATCTTGAAGATTATTGCAAATCTTTGAAGCGAACATTTGTAACTCAAATCTTTGCGCCTGGGGGTCCCTGCCTGGATCAAAATATTTTGAGATGGGGGTCCGCGGCACAAATACATATCATTTTGGAAGTCCTTGACATGAAAATGTTTTAGAACCACTGATGTAGCATTTGGAAGACATTTTGTAGAATCGGCCTCAGGTCTTAACACATTGAGTGCCAAGAACGCATATATGCGTTCTTTGCGTTCTTTTGAATCCATCACTTGAGTGCCAAGAACGCATATATGCATTTTTTTAATTTTTATTTGACCCAAAGACCAAGGAGATATGATTTTTTGAAGATTTAGACTCCCATCCACTTCCTTGTTAACTTAAAACTTAAAAATTCTGTATCTCGGCTCCTGAGTACTTTTTTTTCTCAATGAAAAATCTCTGGCATAAAACAGCTAAAAAATCTGAAATAACTCTGGCATTCCATGTGTTAATGGGTTAAAATAAATCTATAATAGAGACAGCGACATGGAAATAATGATGTAAACATGACATTTCTGTTAATTCCATCCAACTGTTTTTATACAGATTAATGGAAAAGATTCTAATGATGATGCAAAATCATTGCTATTAGGTGATTATGTAATAATTATAACAGCCCTACCTCCTCCTCCCCTTCCTCCTCCTCCTCATCATCTTCACCACCATCGCAGTCTTCCTCTGCATCCTCCACAGTGACGGCGGAGCTTCTCTTCTGACTCAACAGGGAGAAGTTTCTGTCCATCTCAGAGTCATCAGAGTCTCCATCATCATCTTCATCTTCCTCTCTGTCCATGATGGATGCTGGCTCTTTATACTTGGTCTTCTGGCCTAGTGAGGACATCGCTGGAACACACCAACTGTTTGTAATGATGGGGTGAAGAATCGACAGGGTTCTGTTTGTCACCAGGCACAATGTTGGTGTGACATGATGTTCCACAAGACTCTATAACATCCAGTGGTGGAAACCGGAAAGTAACTAAGTAGATTTACTCAAGTACTGTACTTAAGTACAATTTTGAGGTATTTGTACTTTACTTGAGTATTTCCAATTTCCAATACTTTTGCTTCTACTCCACTACATCTCTGATCCAAATATATGTACATATGTATATGTACTTTTACACCACTACATTTATTTGTACACTCCAGTTACTTTGTAGATTTTTATTATTATTACAAAACATGCATCAACCACTTCAGCCTTAGAGTATACACATTTTGGCCATTTGAAAATAGCCGATCTACAAGCTCACAATGCGTCGCCATGCGACACATTGTGAGCTTGTAGATCTGCTTTTTTGAAAAGACTTGTATACATACATGAAACCTTGAAATGGGACAGTCTGCATAATGAGTACTTTAACTTTTGGTACTTTTAAGTATATTTTGATGCCAATACTTTTGTACTTTTACTCAAGTACATTTTTAATTCTGGACTTTTACTTGTATTTCTACATTGCAATATTGATACTTTTACTTAAGTAAAACAATTTAGTACTTTTTTACACCACTGATAACATCAATACAATATACACACCATAACAACAACAACAATAATAAGTAGATTGGAAAGATAAAGATTACAGTACTGTAGGAAAGAAGAAAACAAGACAGTAGCAACAGCTAATGTGCAGATTTAGGGGTATAAGTAAGTAATTAGCTCTATTCCTATGTACATGTGAGCAGTAAGTAATATAAGGGATGGATCATGGGAGTGGATCAGATGTCATTGATAGCAGCGCCATTAAGCAGTACGTGCTTCTCAAAGTGTGGTCTGGGGACCCTCAGGGTTCCTTGAGGGGGTTCCAGATGGACTCTCACAGCTCTGTAACTCTGAGTGCACAAATATGGAACCAAATGGACCCTTACAGGTCTCTAACTCTTGACACAGTGTACAAATCAATGGAACCAAATGGACCCTTACAGGTCTCTAACTCTTGACACAGTGTACAAATGGAACCAAATGGACCCTTACAGATCTCTAACTCTTGACACATTGTACACATGGAACCTTACAGGTCTCTAACTCTTGACACAGTGTACAAATGTGTCCATTTGTACACCATGTCAAGAGTATTAAAAAAAAAAAAGTTCTTGAAATTAAAAACGTTTGAGAAATTGCTTTTTATAGCCTTAGATTAAGACTCTCGTAGATGTATTTTATCGATTCTGACACTTTCAATCTACGAGAGTCTTAGCGACCACCCCCCCCCCCCCCCCCCCCAGTTTGCCCTGGATTGTCAGCTCCAAAGCCCGTATTTCTCCAAACATGTACAAATGCTAAATATAAGGTGCTTACCCGCGTGCTCCACATGTTAACTCGCCCTACGGGGTAGTTGAGCAATGTAATAGTCCATAGTTTTCCAATAAATAAGCGTTTTAATCCCGTCTGTCTTTTCCCCCCCTCGTTTACTTCCCGTTTACATTGAGTGTAATTCCGGATGCGCGCGTCACTACCGCCCATTGGGAATTTCCGACAGAATCGGCCACAGGCGGGATTAAAACACTTATCTATTGAAACATATGGACTAATACATGGCACAACCATCCCGTAGGGTGAGTTAACATTTGTGGCAAGCGGGTAAGCACCTTATATAGTGCATTTGTACATGTTTGGAGAAGTACGGCCTTTGGCGCTGACATTCCAGTGGAAACTGGCGGGGTGGTCGCTAAGACTCTTAGATTGAAAATGTCAGAATCGATTAAATACACCTACGAGAGTCTTAATCTAAGGCTATGCTTAGTATCCGTCTGATTCATTTTCAACACAGCTCTTCAACGGTTTGATTTTCTTTTGAGTCTGAGCTGTGGTAAAAACACATGCATGTTTTCCTAATAATAATAAACTACATCACTGCTCCTTATCTTTCAGCATCACAGACTCTAGAAGTCAATGAATCAAACTGATCATAATGAATAGTGATGTATATAAACTCTTACCTGCTCTTATAGCTATAATGGTAAACAGTCTGCTTGGATTGATATGTTATCCGCGTGGATTCATGTTGTTGATGTTTCTTTCAATTCCGGATTAACCTCGCGTCTCACACTTCCGGGTCACTGAGGAGAGATCAAACCGGCCTCTCTCTGCTGCTCTACCGCCCCCTGCAGGTTAACGGCGGTGAAAGCGATATTGCGTAGATAAACAAACAAACAAACAAACAAACAAACAAATAAATAAATAAAAATAGTTAACATTTCTCGATACCACAGTTAATAGCCTTTACGTTAGAACCGGTTTGATACATGGAATTCAGCTCAGATAAGCAGAACTTATAACTACCTTAACTTAAAGGAGGAGTTCACCCAAAAAATGATTTATTTTCTATCAATTGCACACCCCATGAAGCCTTGAATACATGGATTTATTTGTGTTTTTGTGGCATTCCTAAGCCAATAATTTGATGCCCGGGTGTATTTCCGGTAGGAGACACAAAGAATCTACTTTGTGTCTCCTACCGGATACATTAGCCGGTAGGAGACAGGAATCAAATTATTAGCTTAGGAATGCGACAAAAACACAAATAAATCCATGGATTCAAGGCTTCATGGGGTGTGCAATTGATAGAAAATAAGTCATTTTTTGGGTGAACTACTCCTTTAACTGTCAAACTGGCCATTGCTCAGGGCTGTTTTCTTTCCCTATTTTGCCACCTATTTAGTCCCCCATGCATATATTTTGCTGTCCATGTTGGTGCCAGCCCAACTCTTGGTCAGGAGAGGGCCCTCCATAGTCATTACCCGGCCTCCACTGGCCAACAGTTAGGTCAACAGGGAAAGCACAGACAGCACTATACATTGGGAGACAATGGGGCAAAAACTGAAAACTATAAAAAAGAAGTACCCCAAGGTTTGAACCTTCAACATTTTGTTGAGGCAATTACAACAACAAATTGTTGCAAACAGCCCTGAGCAATGGCCAGTTTGATACTTAACTGAGCTGAATTCAAACCGGTTCTACGTAAAGGCTTCTATTGCTATCTATTATTAAATTGTCATCCTGAACAGAACATTTATTTTCTGTTTTTAACTGACTACACAAAGTGTTTATCATTATCAGAGCTCATTGGACGTTGAGAAAACATATTTACATTGCCAAAGCAATTAAGGGTCAAAATAAAAACAATTAAAACTAAGAATTTTACTTTGTACAGTATGTACATTTAAGGGAATACAGCAATGTGTAAACAGAGCTAGGCCTAGGTCTATATCACATTGTATCTTGGAAAACCTAGCTTAATTAAACCCATAGAGGTATAGGTTAAACCGCAAAAATGTTCATTTCAGAAATAGTTATATGTATAGGCAAGGATACGCGACGTGTAAAGCTTTTTGAATTAAAACGTTTTGGGACAAATAGCAGCAAGGGATTTAAAATAGTACACAACAAGCAGCAGTTTCAACCTCTTATACTAATAGACTCCTATTGTTCATTACAAAAATATATGTTTTTGATAAGTATCGTTTTGGAAATGGAAGTGTTGGTTTGTAAATATATTCCACAGTTTCTGTATACAATTGCTGTTCCCTTCTGTCCTTAATAAGGACAGAAGGGAACAGCAATTTTATATAGGACTCCTTATAATGACTCCTTATGTGAAAAAAAGTTAATGTATTCCAATCAAAACTGTCAGATCTTTCCATTTATCAAACGCAGTGCTTTATTTCCACCAGTAGGTGACGCAGACGAATCTCGGAAACCAACCGAGAAGCGCGCTGGCTATAGATCCCATCCATGCGATTGGGTAGTTGATCTCCCTTGACAACCGTCTGAGAGCCAATTGCGGCTCTAACGGTCGTCCCTCCGGACTATGGGATTAAAGAAAGACATGCCTTGCCTCCTAAGATCTACAAGCTCACGAGGCGTGGCGGCGCGACGCGCTGTGAGCTTGTAGATCTGCTATTTTAAGCGCTTAAAACACGGTGTGTTGTGTCGTTTTTGTCGGCTCTCTGGCGGGACGATTCAAAACAAACATGGAGGCTATCCAGGCGCTGGAGTTTCTGAAGTTACGAGAGCTGCCACAAGGTATTAAATATAACAATGACTCTTATTTATTCTTTTGAGGTTGACGTTTATACACATTTTGACGCCATTTGAGGCATTTTATCCTCGTTATTCGATTACAAGAGCCTTGTCTTTCTCTATGGTCATGTTTTCCCTAGCATTAGCAGGTTAGGTTTATAGCTTCTAATACATTGAGTTATAATAACTACTTTTACAGTTTTCATTTTTTTATGAAATGAAAAATCTCAAAACTGGAATGGACCGGACGCGTAATTTGGTTACTTTAGTACAATGGTGTAAAGTACATTTGTACTGTATAAGTATTTAAGTATTTTTACTTTACTGGAGTATTTCCAATTTTCAGTACTTTTACTTCTACTCCACTACATCTGTCAGGCAAATATATTGGACTTTTATTCCACTACAATTATTTACTTTTACTTTTGAGTACTTTTTTTCACCACCGCTTTTGTACCCTCTCTCTGAGTTACAGATTAATACATTAACACTGAGGATTTTACTGTGTGCACACAAGCTGTCAAAAACACATGACAAGACTGTTTGTTCCACACTGAGGATTCATTCAAAACACTGATACTAGCTGTAGAATACAACCCTCGTAGACGTATTTATGATTCTGACGTCTTCAATCTACGAGAGTTGTAGGGTTCACGCCCCATGGACACAGGGACTTTCTGCACTATGCCCGTACACACTCCAAACATGTACAAATGTGAAAATAAAGGTGCTTACCCCCAAGCCCAAAATGTTAACTGGCTCTACGGGGTAGTAGTTTAATGTAATAATCCATATCTTTCAATAAAGAAGTGTTTTAATGCCGTTTGTGGCCGATTCTGTCGGAAGTTCCCAATGGGCGATAGTGACGGGGCGCATCCGGTGAAACCCGGAATTACACTCAATGTAAACAGGAAGTAAACGAGGGTGAAAATGGCGTTCGGCCACAGACGGCATTAAAACACTACTTTATTGGAAGATATGGATTATTACATTAAACTACTACCCCGTAGACCCAGTTAACATTTGGGGCTTGGGGGTAAGCACCTTTATTTTCAATTTGTACATGTTTGGAGTATCTGAGGGGCATAGTGCAGAAAGTCCCTGTCTCCATGGGGCGTTAACCCTACAACTCTCGTAGATTGAAAACGTCAGAATCATAAATACGTCTACGAGGGTTGTATACTACAGCTACACTGATACCAACATGTTCGGCATTTAAGGGGATTATGCCACCCTTAGCCCCTACGGAACCTCTCCCTCCGCTAAGTAGCTCCGAGCTACTTAGCGGAGGGAGAGGTTCCGTAGGGGCTATGCCACCCTATGCTGTCTTTGTAGTTTGTTTTTCCAGTTTGATTTGATTTATTTAGCACAATGTAAAAACAGTGCAAAAAAAAACTGTACACAAAATATAAAAATAAAAGTGCCAGGAGGAGGCAAGAAGCCAAACGGTCTTATACGAGTCCTCTACCTATGTATGTAACACAATAAAAATATGAATAGAACATGATTTGTAAACGACAAAATATGAATATATAGAATTTACAAATAACTATGATTGCAATATAAACATAGAAATCTACAACATGATTTGAAATACCTGATTATCCATGACCAGATTATACTGATAATAATTAGCCAACATAGTTGACATATCAGTGTCAAATCCATAGAGCAAACTAAATCAATAAACCATACATAAAAAAAAAACACGTGGATGCACAAGATGTTTTTTTATTTATTTTCTATTCCCTGTTTGCTTGGTGGTTGCTCTATGGATTTAATAATGAAAATGTCGACATTAAGGTTGAAAACTACAGCAGGTTAAAAACATGCCGGGCTATAGTAGTAAGCAACACCGCTGCAGTTGATCAAATTAAAAGGTGCTGTAAATGATATATTTTGGTAGAGTTCAAGTGGTGGATGTAAAAAAAAACGGTGAGATAAAGTTCCTATCACACAAGATTTGACTAAAAACGGCCATAGCCATCCTTTTCCAGGTATACTTTTTGTGTAAAAAGCCCATTGAGATTGGGCCGTTTTTAGCCCAAGGAGTGGTTTTGGTGCAAAACAAATGCTTGCAATGGATTCAGAATCATAAAAGCACCCTAGTTTGACCCCTCACATGCTACTTAAAACAGAATTAAATTTAGATTTCTTTCCCCCTGCATAATGTTATGCAGGGGGAACTTTCAGCAGCTGTCAAAAATTCCCCTAGGGAAACTGCATTTCAGTCTTTGTGCGATGTGTTACTAGACACTTTTACAAACACACTGGTGAATATTTTTTTTGGTAAGGAATTTATTCCAAGATTGGAACATTTTCTGCTAATATCCCCTGACTATGAACGTCTTTGTGCAGCTGATCTAGAACAGTGGTTCTCAAAGTGGGGTCCTTGAGGGAAGTTCTAGGGGGTCCCCAGCTAAATGACTGGAACCAAATGGACCCTAACGGGTCCATTTGGTTCCATTTGTACGCTCTCAGAGTTATGGAGGTACGTGCATATAGTAAACTGTGGGTCCTACAAAATGAAAAGGTTTTTGAATCACTGATCTACAAGTTGAGTTCTGTTCAGTTGAATGATGATGACTGTGTCTGGTGTTGTCTGTCCAGTGTGGGTGGACACTGTGTGGGACCTGGACTTCACAGAGTCGGCCTCTCTGGATGCGGGCCTGGAGGAGGACATCGTAGCCAGTGGACTGCCAGCATTCAGAACCCTCTACAAGGCTTTACTGGCCCAGGTGTCTGGTGATGAAGGCCGCGCTGCTGCTGCTGCAGCTACTGATGATTCTGTACAGGTTGGTGTCTCATTGTCTTACTGCAGTACTTAACTAGTCCAATCAATTAATAGTAGCTGAGCACATGTACTCATTTTCAACACACACACACACACACACCTGGGAACTGCCAGTACAACCACAGTCTGATACTGTTGTAAATGTAATTAGCTGGGAGCTGACCAGTTCAACCACAGTCATACAGTATACTATTGTACTATGTACTGGGAGCTGACCAGTACGACCACAGTCTAATACTGTTGTACTGGGAGCTGACCAGTTCAACCACAGTCCTATACTATTGTACTACTGTATGTACTGGGAGCTGACCAGTACGACCACAGTCTAATACTGTTGTACTGGGAGCTGATCAGTACAACCAGTCTTATACTGTTGTTGAAGTGTGTTCCCCCCCCCCCCCCCCCCAAGTATAATAATATTGTAGAACTCTTCTGTATCAGAGCTGTAATCAGTGACTACATTGCGTTGCAGAGTATCTGGGTGTTGTTCGGGGAGAATGGCGTTTCAGTCAAGTCGTTGGTAGCGGTGCTGGGTTACTTGGTCCTGGGAGGGAAAAGTAAGAACGCCAGCGTCCAGCAGAGGCTGCTGGCCCTCCACGCCGCCTCCCACTACCTGCTGCTGCTGGCTGTTCATGGTGAGTGTCAACTAGGCCCGTCACAATTATTTGACCCATTAAGACTGGGAACGCATCTGAGTGTCATTTAGTTTATTTCTTTGGGCTATTTTTTCTATATAATATATATAATCTTTTTAAAGGTAGGGTAAGTGATTTGCTTTGGTTAAAATAAGTGTTACATAGCTCTATATTCTGATAGTACTCATTGCTATAGAGTGTTTGTTCAGTAAAAGGAGTCTCCTTTTCTCTCCAGCTCTTTATAAAACAGAAAATGCATTTTCGTTTCATTTCCAATTTTATCCAACCAGGACAGAACTCAATCAGGATACAGATTAAACAAGTGAAATTGGAAGTGATGACACTAAGAAATGAGCAGACAAAATTGGAACTGGAACACTATAGAAATGAAGCTTTAAAATGGGTACTTTCTCCTGATTGGCTGAGATTTTGACACCTACCAGAAAATATATTTTCTGTTAATTAAAGAGCTGGAGAGACAGGGAGACTGAACAAACACTCTATAGCAATGATTACTATCAGAATATAGTGCTTTAACCTTTTAACAAAATACTTTTTGTTTTAACCCAAACATATCACTTACCCTACCTTTTTTAAGCAAACTTTTCTTACTCAAATCTTTGCTTCTGGGGGTCCCTGGAACAACATGTTTTGAGATGGGGGTCCGCGGCCATCATTTTAGGGGTCCTTGACATGAAAAAAGTTTGAGGACCACTGATATTATAGCAACATTTTTTTCAAAAAACAGTTAGCCCAAACCAAAAAAGGACACAGATGCGTTCCCGGTATTAATGGGTTAAGCTAAACACAATATATTTTTTACATAAACATAATACATTTTCAAAAATGGTGGAAATGGCTGGGTTATTTCCACTGTTCATGCGTGTTACCCCCCCCACCCCAGTATAAAGTTATTAAACTTATGGAGGTTATTTGTCATATCTGCCCTGTGCACCTTTTTGTTTACGAAGCCTACTAGCCAAACAGAAATGTAATTTTTATTCCTAATGTCCAACGACAGAAACGCAATTACGGTAAATTGTTAATCGCAATTATTTGAGCGTCAATTAATCGCCAAGTAAAATGCCACAATCGTGACAGTCCTAGTGTGAATGCAGTGGTCTGCTCTACACTGCCATCGTTCACAGCTACTGGTTTAGCTTGCGATCCCTGTTTGGTGTGGAAAATGGTGCCACTCTGGCTGTTTGCATGGATTAAAGTTCTGAGTCACCATGACTGCTTTGTCATTTTTATAAGATGAGTATTAAGGCCAGTTCACACCAATGCAACTCCACCTTGCAACTGCAACTCCTTAAAACTCCTTGCAACCATTATCCCCAAATGGCACCGGTCTGCAACTGGTCAGTCCACACTGCTGCAACGGTCTCTCAAACAGTTTTGTTGCAAGGAGTTGCATTGGTGTGGACTGGCCTTTTAGAACGGGTATAAACTAGCAATATAATACATTTTCAAAAGCATCTTCTTCCATAAAACTCCAATGGTCTGAGATATTTCATGAAAGCAAAGGTTAAAAGCCTCAACCTGCTGGTTAAGTTAAAAAAAATCCAGTCTACAAGCTCAACGCAGCACTTTGTAGCGCATTTTGAGCTTGTGGAGGTGCTTTTTCGGTGTGCGACACCGACGCACAACTAATTTCTTTATAACTCAAGCTGTATGATAATACAAACGTGTGTATTCATTGTGTGGTGTGTGTGTGTGTGTGTGTGTGTGTGTGTGTGATGCAGGGAGCATCGTGAACAAGGCCTTCCACCAGGTGCTGTTTGACACGTGTGTAGACATCTGGTCTCACTGCTGGCCTCAGGACTCCACCAAGAAACGCAAGAAAGAAGCTCTGAAGAGCTCCCAGTCCGACGGCAAACGACACAAAACTACCAGGAGAGACCAGGAAGAGGTTGGTACTTGGTAGATGACTCCTCAGCAGCTATTGTGGCTTTAAATACTGTATGCCTTATGCTCGAACACGTGTATAATTTGGGTGGTATGTATAATTTGGGTGGCATGTATAATTTGGGTGGCATGTATTTGATGTCGACAGAAACATTCTGGTCTCCGCTAAACCACTTCATATCATTCCAGTGCTAGTCAGAGACAACATTTAAATGTAAGAAAAGCCCAGTAGATGGCGATATTGGCTGCTAGATCGTTGAGTCACTAGTGCTAGCCTGGATGTGTCAACAGCAAGCTGTAACATTGTTGAAGGGTTCAGGTGTGCCCTGGTTAATTTGCTCTGGACTAGAAGAAAAATAATGGCAAGTTAAGGAAAAGGTTATATTAAAGGTGCTCTAAGTGATATTTTATCATGAAAACAAAATGTTTTTTTGTTTAAGTTAAAGATGTTCTGACAGTAATCATTTCCATAGAGTGTTTGTTCAGTAACAAGGGTCTCTCCAGCTCTTTTCTATACAGAAAATTAAATGTCTGGTTGGTTACAAATTGATTTCAATCAGGAGAGAGAAACAATTTCAGCTTCAATTTTATTGTGTTCCACTTCCAATTGTGTCCGCTATTTTTTTTTTTTTCCATCACTTCCAATTTCACTACGAGTTCTCTCTCCTGATTGGGTCAAATTGGTATCCCAACCTGAATATTATTCCATTTTTTCTGCTTTCTAAAGATCTGGAGAGACAGAGACTCCTGTTATGGAACACTTTGATAACTATGTGAAACAGAGCTATTTAACACATGTGAAAATGACACATTAGGAATTGGCCACACACAATGTTTCAGTTGTGAGATGTTTATCTAGCTTTAATCCACGTGTTGTGTCCGTGCAGGCGCAGGAGGGAGAGGACGAGGAGGAGCAGGAGGAGGAGGTGCACATCTCCACCCAAGACCTGGTGAAGATCAGGGATGGAGTGGTCCTCCTGCTCCAGAGCCTCCTCAGACTGTTGCGCAGGTTCTCCCTCAAAGACAGAGTGCAGAGTGCCGTCCACTGTACACAGGTAGCTGATGACTCTCACACTATAATAATACATCCAATGTATTATTTATACTAAGAGTGAAATTAACTGTACTTCTGCACTATTTAGACACATGCAGAAAAAAATCTGGTCTGGAAGGAGCATTATTCTTATTACTGTTGTTGTTGTCCTGCTAGGTAGATCTACTGTTTGAACTTCTGATTTTAATGTAATACTTGGTTTTCTTTGGTGTGATTTGTCTTCAGATCTTCATTAAGCTCATTTACTTTGAGCCTGTCCTTGGAGAAGTCAGCTTTACCGCTAAACAGTAAGTTAACTTCTGAGGGAACACTTGCTCTGCTTTTGCTTGTGGTGGAAGCTAACATGTAAACGTCCTGATATGACGGATAATATTTTATAAGTAACAAAAACGCATGTGGCATGGCATCATATGTTTGAACACTGCAATGACATTGTCCAGGGATGGGACAAAAACGTATTATTCGCATGAAAAAAATCGCCCCGGTGTGTAAGGACCTTTAGACTGGCACTTTTTTTAACCACTTGCACCCCAGCATCCATATTCTGGGAGGAACGTTAGCCAAAAATAGCTGATCTAGAAGCTTGTAGATCTGCCAAATTTTTTTTGGCAAAGATTTGAAAAAAGCATGTACCATGAGCGCTCTTTACAGCTCTGTTTTGTAAAGTATAGACTAGGGTTTAAGTGGTACCGGATGTGCAGCTCGGCAAAAGTGCATTGATCCCAGTGTATGACGGTCGACGGAGGACAACTTAAAATACATTTTTTAAAGATTATTGAGCGTTTTTTTTTAAATCACAAACGATAACGATTATCGTTCCATCCCTAATGTGGTGTGTGTGTGTGTGTGTGTGTGTGTGTGTGTGTGTGTGTGGTTCGACAGGGACATCGACAGTCTGAGGACCGTTCCTGAGTTGGCCTTCCATGGTCTGGCACTGCTCTGCACCCCCAGCCATGGAGACCAGAAGGAGGTATAGTGTGTGTATATATATGGCACAGTGGACCCTGGTTGGTCTACCATTGAATCCCAACGGCCCTCTGTACCAGTGTCTCTCAAACCTTTTCATATCAAGGACCCCCAAATTGATATGTTTTTGTCCGCAGACCCCCCATCTGAAAATGTTTTGTGCCGGGGACACCCAGAAGAGAAGATTTTCTAATATTTCCAAGATGTTTTGAATCTCTCTCTCTCTCTCTCTCCTTGGCTATTTAAAAATAGCTGATCTACAAGCTCATTGCACGGCACTCGGAGCTTGTAGATCTGCTATTTTTGAAACATTTTGAAAATGTGTGCAAATCTTTGAATATACGGTATATACATTCTTTAAAGCGAACATTTGTAACTCAAATCTTTGCTTCTGGAGGTCCCTGGAACTAAATATTTTGAGATGGGGGTCCGCGGCCAAATCCATATTATTTTGGGGGTCCTTGACATGAAGAAGTTTGAGAACCACTGGTGTAAAACACATTGAATTGCCTTATTGAAATGTGCTATACAAATAAAACTCCCTTGCCTTGCGTCATCATAATGTGTGTGTGTGTGTGTGTGCAGTCTATCCGCAGGGTGTTCCACAGACTGCTGTATGTCATTGTCATGATGAGTAAAGCTGGTTCGGGGAAGCCGTCTCTTCTGCTGCCCAGTCAGATTGTCCTCTCTGCCAGGGAGCTCGCCATCAGCTTTGTCTGGTAAGCAAACCTCCACAGTGTGTTAAAACGATAGTGCATTTACTTTATATATTGTGGCGCGTAGTGGTTCTTAAACATTTTGTTGTGATGGACTCTAAAATAAAGGTTGGTCGCTGTAACATTTAATGTTTTGTGTTGGTTTCTGTCACAGTGGATGTTGTTTATCGTCACCTTGCTAAACTAATGGCCTAAGTCATTTTGAGAAATTATATTTTTGCCTATAAGTCAGCTCCTCATGACACTGGCCACCTCTGGTAAAATGGCCCATCTCCTAATTGAAAAGGATCATGCTGTTCACTCCCCTTTTAGTATAATGGCCTAACTCCCTAGTGTGACTTAGGACAAAATAGGCAATTTTTTGGGGCCAAAGTCACATGGTTTTGTGACTTAAGCCAAATTATTTACTGATTTAGGCCATTTTGTATTTGTTTTTGCTTATTTTTTTGCCTCAGATTTAATCCTATTTAAATCTCTTATGTTACATAACTGACAGACAGTGTTATTTCTATTTAAATAGTCATAATTTGTTATAAACATTTTGGGTGAAATGATTAAGAAATATCATAGTTTTGTTTTGGATCAGTTTTTAATTTTCCCTGAAAAACAAACAAAAAAATGACAGTTTAGCAAGGTGACGGTATGTTTGGGTTACATTTCAAACCGGAAGAGCAGCTGTGCCATTTTACCGTTGGCTATTCAAAAATAGCAGATGTACAAGCTCTCAGCGCGTAGAGCTTGTACATCTGCTATTTTTGAAAGATCTTGAGAGAGTTGAGAACTACTGATTTTAGAAGGCATTTGTAGACTCGGCCTCAGGTCTTAATACGTTAATGCCAAATCACAGCAAGTTGTCTCAAGACACTTAAAGCTGTACTTGTAACTTTCCTCTTCTACCCCGGATTTGAACCCGGTTTCCTGCGCTAAGTCTTGACATTTTTACCATATTGAGCTACAGTAATAGAGCCCGCCTGCTTGCTCAGGGGATTCATTGAATCTTGACCATCGGATCAAAATCTCATGTCAGATCCATGTGTCTAGGTGAGACATGACCTTTGACACAATCTAAATGTCTCAATAGAAGAGCAGGGAGACACAATACAACCACCATAATGGAATAAGTTATATTGTATTAACCATATAGCTACCATATAGATTGGACATAATTACATTTAATTCATAAGAAAACATGGTTGCCGGCCCCGGACGGTTGGCATAACCGTCTGGGCACCTAGGCTGGTAATCCAACCTGTCAGCGTGTCACGGGTTCGACTCCCAATCCCGACGACCTTTGCTGTGTCACCCCCCCCCCCCCAGCAGAAAAAGCCAAAAAACTGGAGGAAAAAAAGTAGACAACATATTGCCGCTTTAACATACTGTATAGCGCAGAGACCTGTCATTGTCCCACCATGAGCAAGCAATTTTGCCACAGTAGTAGCAACGAAAATAGCCCCCTAACTGGAACACATGTGAGACCGAACCAGCCTCTAGGGGTGGGCGGCCATCTGCCATGGCCATGTCGGGAGACAGAGGGAAAGGGAAGGAGAGACCAAGGGAGAAATGCAAGCGATGGCAACAAATAGCAGCAACAACACAACAGTAACACTATCGCAGCAATAAGAATAATACAAGTAGTGGCAACGGCAGTAGTAAAAGCTATGACGGCAATAACGATAACAGATTGGCGGGTATACAAGTAATATACAAGTTGTAATGGTGTAAGATAATATATAGTTTTATAATAATACGATGCTGTCGGGTGGAAACATGTCCAAAACTGTTACTTTTCAGGATTCAAATAAAAAATCGGCAAAAGTAGCAGATCTACAAGCTCGAAACGTGTCGCAAAGCGACACGTTTCGAGCTTGTAGATCTGCTACTTTTGAGACTTTTTTTTTTGTGACACTGTAGTAGTGTCAAGTAGGGCGTTAATTTACGAATCAACACAAAGAGGTTTCTACCCGACAGCAACGATGACACATAATGCTATAATGTACATAATGATGTGTTTGTCCTACAGTCACACTGTGGAGGAGCTGAAGGAGCTGGCTCCACCCTTCCTCTCCATTCTCATCCAACACATCTGCTTCCAGGTCAGTCATGATGGTTGAGCATTGTGTGTGTGCATTAAAGGCGTTGAAAATCTTACAAAAAAACACCACCTTTTTTATTACAAAGTTATTATGATAGTAATCATTGCTTATGGAGTGTTTTGTTCAGTATCCGGGGTCCCCCCACCCTCTCTCTCCAGCTCTTTAGTAAACAGAAAATACATTTTCAGGTGGGTTACAAATTGTAATTCAGTCAGGAGAGAGAAAATGCACTCTGATATTGCCTTGTAGATCTGCTCTTTTTTAGAAGAATTAAAACAAAAATAATCTATTTTCTTTTGATTAGTTAGATTATAACTTGCATTTTGCATCCACACTTTATAATATATGCAGGTATTGTACATTAGGAATTGTGTCTTCTTTTTATGGAATCTAACGTGTGTGTGTGTGTGTGTGTGTGTGTGTGTGTGTGTGTGTGGTCCAGATGGTGGAGAAGAGTGACTATCGGAACTATGGCTCTCAGGCTGTGGGGATCCTAGTCGGGCAGCTGCCTTGTTCGGAGTACGCAGCGTTCATCAAGTGGCTGTTGGACTTCTCCAAAACTGCCAGGGTAACTTATTTTCGCTACAAACTAGGGCTGTGTCACTAGGGTTGGGACCCGGAACTGGTTATCTTTCTGACCCGGGTTCTGAGACTGAAGCGCCGGTTCCATCGTATATTTGCAATAACGGTTCCCGCAAACTGTTCCTGGAATTTCTCATCCGTCTTCATTTGGCTCAGCTGTGTGCATTGCAAGAGACTGGGACGTTACGCAGTGGTGGAAAAAGTACTCCAATGATTTACTTAAGTAAAAGTACCAATACTGCAATATAGAAATACTCTGTTACAAGTAAAAGTCCAGATTTCAAAATTTACTTGAGTAAAAGTACAAAAGTATTGGGATCAAAATGTACTTAAAGTACCAAAAGTAAAAGTACTAAAATGTTTGAAAATAGCAGATCTACAAGCTCACAACGCGTCGTGAGCTTGTAGATCTGCTATTTTTAAATTGCCTATGTATAAAATAGGGCTAAAGTGGTTAATGTATGTTTTATAATATCATAATTTATATCTGAAAAGTAACTAGTAACTAAAGTGCTCAAATAATTGTAGTGGAGTAAAAGTACAATATTTGCCTCCGAGATGTAGTGGAGTAAAAGTATTGGAAATACTCAAGTAAAGTACAAATATCTCAAAATTGTACTTAAGTACAGTACTTAAGTAAATGTACTTAGTTACTTTCCACCACTGACGTTAACGCCACCTCCACCTACGCGTGTGAGTGGGGTGGATACGCACACTGATCTAGGATCAGATTACCACCAGTGTCCTTCGAGTGTGACGGAGTGAATATTGTCAGCTCGGCAGCATATCGAACACACACAAATCCTCTCAAGTGTGGTTGCACTTTCACAAGAGAGGAAAATGAGCATGCCAAAGTGCATGAAATTCAGCACAATTCTTTCGTGCAAAGGTGGTGGCACGTCGACTTAAAGTAAATCTCTCCACCAGAGACACACAAAAGTTAATCTTATCTAGTCATTGTACCACGTCGAGTCTCCGACAATCTGTACGAGCCAACTCGGCCGGTGGCCGTTTCACCATCTCGCCCCTAAACACGGTCGCCCCGCCGGATCGCAACTAACGGTCTGGGTGAGCGATCTGCTCCTAAACAGGTGGAGAGCGTTTAAGGACGCCCATGTATTCTCCACTGTTGAACGTGCACCCCTAAGTGCATATCTGCATGCCACATAATTATTGTTGTTGTTGTGGTTAAGTTGAAATAATAGTTGTACAGGTTGTATAGTGTTGTATAATTAGTGTGTGTGGGAATCGTTAAGAGGGAATCTGTAAGGAACCGTTAAAATCGAGTCCCAACCCTAGCCGTCACCATTATGAATTTTACTTGACGATTAATTGTCACTCAAATAATTGCAATTAATTGAAATGTTTCCATCGTTGAACATTATGAATAAAAATTACATTTCTGTTTTGCTTTTAGGCTTCATAAACAAAAGGTGCACAGGGCAGTTGTGGCACTTACATAATTTAGGCGATTTATGTAATAAGTGTGACAGGCCTAAACACGCCAAGGATGGCTTTATTGACTAATTACAAAATACCATGGACATAGTACTTGTAGGCTAGCCTGGGATCCAGACTGCTCTGCTACGTTCGGCGGATTTCTTTTTCTCACTCGCTATACAGTCTGGAAAGCCTCCTATCTCCATGCACAGCGCAGCTTTCCATGAGCTTGTAGATCTAGTCCCTCCCAAACATGATTATCTAGTTTTTTGTCAATATTTTTTGTCCGTTTTAGTAAGTCATCATAGCTAGAGAGAGTAGAGTTTTAATTTAGTCGGTGAAAAAAGTTAGTCTACGAACATTTTTGGCGCAATTTTAGTCAACAAAAATGAACACTGGTGTGGATGATTTAGTGACGGTGTTGTTTTTACAGATGGTGAACCGCCTCTTCTCCATCGACGTGGTGATGGTGTTGCTGGAGCAGCCGGAGAGGACGGCGGTGGAGGAGGACTCGTCGTCTCCGTCCCCGGAGATGTCGTCCTTCCTCGAACACAAGTTCCTCATCCACGGCCTGCTGTTTGGACGCCGCAAGGACTCGTCTCCCACGGTGAGAGGCCACGCCCTGGCCTGCCTCGCCCGCTGCCTGGAGCTGCCTTCCTTCAACGTCACCAACGCCGTTCACCACCTGTTCCATAGTGAGCGCACACACACACACACACACACACACACACACACACACACACACACACACACACACACACACACACACACACACACGGCAGGAAAGACACACACACTCTCTCTCTCTCTCTCATATGCATGGGAAGACACTCACTCACTCACACTCTCTCTCTCTCATATGCACGGAAAGACACACACACTCTCTCTCATATGCACGGAAAGACACACACACTCTCTCTCATATGCACGGAAAGACACACACACACACTCTCTCATATGCACGGAAAGACACACACACACTCTCTCTCTCATATGCACGGAAAGACACACACTCTCTCATATGCACGGAAAGACACACTCTCTCTCATATGCACGGAAAGACACACACACACTCTCTCATATGCACGGAAAGACACACACACACTCTCTCATATGCACGGAAAGACACACACTCTCTCTCATATGCACGGAAAGACACACACTCTCTCATATGCACGGAAAGACACACACACACTCTCTCATATGCACGGAAAGACACACACACACACTCTCTCATATGCACGGAAAGACACACACACACTCTCTCATATGCACGGAAAGACACACACTCTCTCATATGCACGGAAAGACACACACACACTCTCTCTCATATGCACGGAAAGACACACACTCTCTCTCATATGCACGGAAAGACACACACTCTCTCATATGCACGGAAAGACACACACACTCTCTCTCTCATATGCACGGAAAGACACACACACACACACTCTCTCATATGCACGGAAAGACACACACACTCTCTCTCTCATATGCACGGAAAGACACACACACACACACTCTCTCATATGCACGGAAAGACACACACACACACACACTCTCTCATATGCACGGAAAGACACACACTCTCTCTCATATGCACGGAAAGACACACACACTCTCTCTCTCATATGCACGGAAAGACACACACACTCTCTCTCATATGCACGGAAAGACACACACACACACTCTCTCATATGCACGGAAAGACACACACTCTCTCTCATATGCACGGAAAGACACACACACTCTCTCATATGCACGGAAAGACACACACACTCTCTCTCATATGCACGGAAAGACACACACACACTCTCTCATATGCACGGAAAGACACACACACTCTCTCATATGTACGGAAAGACACACACTCTCTCTCATATGCATGGAAAGACACACACTCTCTCTCATATGCACGGAAAGACACACACACACACACTCTCTCTCATATGCACGGAAAGACACACACTCTCTCTCATATGCACGGAAAGACACACTCACTTAGTGTACAGTATATCGTTACTGTCGGGCAGAAACCTCTTATCTCCGTAATAATAATAATAATAATAATAATTTACCAAAAGAAAAACACAAAAAGTTAGAATTAACTTTTTGTGTTTTTCTTTTGGTAAATTATTGTCCCACTTGATCACACTACAGCGTCGCTCAAAAGTAGCAGATCCACAAGCTCGAAACGCGAATTTGAATCCTGAAAAGTAACAATTTTGGACATATGAGGTTTCCACCCAACAGAGGCGAGATTTACAATACATTGTACTTACTGTACATTTCTATGTACAATAACGCACACTCACACAAGTGTACGCCCGCAGCCACACACACGCATACGTATGCACTCACTCTTACATACACACAAGCACAAACTCACTGGAAATCTACTCAGAAATGTTAACATGTCTTTTACATGCAGTTACAAACAGCTCACAATGGTTTGATAGACTCATGATCTGTTCAATATTTGAGATTAAATGTGTGTGTGTGTGTGTGTGTGTGTCTAGGTGGGAGCCAGACGGAGTTGGAGGAAGGTAGTTCTGAAGGTAAGTCATCTTATTCACTCTACATTACAGTTGAGCTTGTGTGTGTAATGTATAGCGCTGTCACGATTATGAAGTTTTACTTGACGATTAATTGTCGCTCAAATAATTGCGATTAATGACTTCATATCGGGGAAACATTATGAATAAAAATTACATTTCTGTTTGGCTTTTACTAGACTTCGTAAACAAAAGTTGCACAGCGCAGATGTGACCAATAACTTAAATAAGTTATCTTTTATAAGAAAATCATCAATGGTGGAAATGGCCGATCTACAAGCTCTAAACGTATCGCACACGTTTTGAGATGAAAACTGTGTCACACAAATAATTCAACAATAGTATGTATGTATCTATATCTAGTCTAATTGCATGTCTGTCCCAGGGTCCGCCTCAGGGTCCACTCGCACCTCTATCCCAGGGTCCACCTCCAATCCAGCTCCAACCGAAAGCCTCCATCAGACTCAGAAAACCTACAGGACTCTGCCGTTTAGAACCATTGAACTGACCGGTGCTGACTCTACTACCAACTCTGAGGGTAAGACAACCTTAACTGCGGATGTAAATTAGCATCTTTGCTTAATACGGTGTATTTACATTAAATGATATGTGTTGTCCATTAACCCATTTAGACCCGGGTAAGTATCTGTGTCATTTTAAGACTTTTCTTTGGGCTATTCAAAAATAGCAGATCTACAAGCTCGGCATAGTGCGGCACTCAGTGCTTGTAGATCTGCTATTTTTGAAAAAAAGTTCATAGCGCGGTACTCGGTGCCACGCTATGAACTTGTATATCTGCTATTTTTGAATAGCCAAAGAAATTTAAAAATGTATTTCCCGGTCTAAATTGGTTAATAATGCGGTGTCCCATCTAAATAAACAAACTGAGTCCACACCACAACAATAATGACAACGGTTAGTGGTGGGTGAGTGATATCATTGGGATCAGTTTCATAATTTGTTGTGTTTTTGGGCAGCTAAAGAGAACGTGGCTCTGCTCATGAGACGTATTGCTGACCCCAAGACCAACGTGAGGAAGTCGGCACTGCAGGTATTCTCATAAATAAATTATTGTACAGTACATTTCCTTCCTACACAGAATGATTATAGTTTTATTTTTTTTGTGTATTATTTTCAATTTCACTGATCTACAATTTGACTATTTTATATTTTTATGGAGGTACTGGCAAAGACTAGACTTCTCAAAGATTTTAGTATAGTTCACAATACAGTTTCATTTATTTATTTTTTTTGCTTCATTTTTATTTATTTCAGTTAATGTTTTTCTGCTAGTTTTCGTTATGTCGTTTGTTTTCTGCTACACAGAATCTAGCTCAACGTCTTTCACAAGCAGCAACAGGACAGTTTACAAATGTAAAGAGAAGATGAAGAAACAATATTTTGTCTGCATTTTTATGGGAATGTTAGTGATGAACCGTTGCTCATTAACCTATTGTATTTGTTCCGTTTACAGTGCTGCAGGGTAGCCGATAGCTAAGATGTGTGAATCCTCGCCTCTTTTATAGTACTGCTATTGCACATGTAGACCAGCAAAAGTACCGTAGTTAACATGGCATCACCAAATTTTAACCACATTATCCATTTGTTGGCTATTCAAAAATGGCAGATGTACAAGCTCACAGCGCGTCAGTTCGTGCTCTGCTGCAAGCTTGTACATCTGCTATTTTTTTAACCCATTGATACCTGGAACGCTTCTGTGTCACTTTAGATGCCTTTGGCTATTCAAAAATAGCAGATCTACAAGCTCATAGCGCGGCACCGAGTGCCGCGCTACGAGCTTGTAGATCTGCTATTTTTGAAAAATCGTGAAAAAATATTTTCCAGATTTTTATCAAAAAACTGTTAGGATTTAGAAAACATTTTTAAGAATCGCCTCAGGTCTTAATGGGTTAAATATTGGTCTTTGGGGGTCCCTGGCACAAAATGTTTTCAGATGGGGGTCCTTGACATGAAAAAGTTAGAGAACCACTGACTTACACCACCTTTACGACTATGAAAAAAGGACCATTCCTAGTGTACAGTATGTTGTATTAAACGGCTTGTTGCGTGTCGTTCCAGGCTTTCGTAGGTCTGCTGAAACACGGTGTGATCCCGCTGACGTCGGAGCACCTGCGTGAGGTGTCTGACCGCTGCAGAGACCCTGCCGTGTCGGTCAAGAAAAAAGCCCTGCAGTGTCTGGCCGAGCTGATCGCTGTGAGTGTGTCTACCGCAAATACACATCAAATGAATCACTGTAAAGATCGTCTTAAATGTAAAAAAAATTGCAGATGTATAAATTAGGGGTGGGACGATATATCGATATCGCGGTACTTTCTCCCGCGATAAATAATCGATATACTGCCGAGAAATATCTATATTTTCGTTTTGATGCGTTGTTTTTCCGAATCTGTATTTGTGTAATGATGATTTTGAACTGTTTGGTGCTATTTTATGTGTTTATGAATTGAATACAAGGACTATCGTGATATATCGTTGGGGAAATTCCATGCAATATATCGTGATATCGCAATATATCGAATATCGTGATATTATTGTTATCAAGGGCCTAATATCGCCACAGATATCGTATCGTGAGATACCCATATCGTCCCACCCCTAGTATTAATATAGGGTTGTATTTTTATGTCACATATATAGCTAGGTACTTAGACCATGAAGTTAAAAGTTAGCAGCAAAATCACTCACTAAAGGAGAGACTGGTAGCCAGTGAAGTGCAGCTTAAGCGGGTGTTCTGTGCTCAAATCTCCTGGTGATGAGCCGAGCTGCCGCATTTTGAACTAGTTGAAGACGATGTATCAAGCTATGACTGAGACCAGTACAGGGCATTACAGTAATCCAAACGATACTGCACCAGCATTTACAACGTTTTGTTTTGTGTGGAAAGACATTATTTTTTCTCATAGATGCCGCCCACAAGCCACACAATATTCTCAAGATTTTCATTCTAAAATGGCTTTTTTTCAGACGGACAAATCAACTTTATTATCGACCTTTCTCTGTCCCAGTAGCAACACACTCTCACAGGATCTAGTACCAGTAAACGGATTACCAGACGCTGTAGTACAGGGGTGGGCAACTTTGATGATGGAGAGGGCCACTGAGGGCCACATTGCATATACTGTCGGGCAGTCAACTCTTATCTTTTTTGTAAATTTTATTGATGCCGTACAAAAGTAGCAAAAATAGCAGATCTACAAGCTCAAAACGCGTCGCAGTGCGACGCGTTTTGAGCTTGTAGATCTGCTATTTTTTAACTGGAATCCAGATTTTTGTTTTTGCATTTTTTTTCTCCTGAAAAGTAACATTTTTATTTAATTTCAAATGCATTTAGTTATACTTATGTTAACTTTATGAACTTGAATACATTGGACATAAAAAAGACAATAGAATTTTTAAACTCGTTATTAAGCTACCGTACTAATATAGACTGAAGTAATTAAAGCGGGTCATGTTTGCATGTTTGGAATTGTAACAGCTGAAATCAATAATATGTCAGCATTCAGATATTGACCTAAGGGCCGCATTAAGTGAAGGTGGGGGCCGCATGTATGAAGTAGGTTTCCGCCCGACAGAGACCATGTCATCTGGATATATTGGGCAGTCCCATCCCTCAGTGAGTGACCGTAGTGTTCTTGTCGTGGCGTTCCCTCAGTGAGTGACCGTAGTGTTCTTGTCGTGGCGTTCCCTCAGTGAGTGACCGTAGTGTTCTTGTCGTGGTGTTCCCTCAGTGAGTGACCTTAGTGTTCTTGTCGTGGCGTTCCCTCAGTGAGTGACCGTAGTGTTCTTGTCGTGGTGTTCCCTCAGTGAGTGACCGTAGTGTTCTTGTCGTGGTGTTCCCCCAGTGAGTGACCGTAGTGTTCTTGTCGTGGCGTTCCCTCCAGTGAGTGACCGTAGTGTTCTTGTCGTGGTGTTCCCTCAGTGAGTGACCGTAGTGTTCTTGTCGTGGCGTTCCCTCAGTGAGTGACCGTAGTGTTCTTGTCGTGGTGTTCCCTCAGTGAGTGACCGTAGTGTTCTTGTCGTGGCGTTCCCTCTAGTGAGTGACCGTAGTGTTCTTGTCGTGGTGTTCCCTCAGTGAGTGACCGTAGTGTTCTTGTCGTGGTGTCCCCTCAGTGAGTGACCGTAGTGTTCTTGTCGTGGCGTTCCCTCAGTGAGTGACCGTAGTGTTCTTGTCGTGGTGTTCCCTCCAGTGAGTGACCGTAGTGTTCTTGTCGTGGCGTTCCCTCCAGTGAGTGACCGTAGTGTTCTTGTCGTGGTGTTCCCTCCAGTGAGTGACCGTAGTGTTCTTGTCGTGGTGTTCCCTCCAGTGAGTGACCGTAGTGTTCTTGTCGTGGCGTTCCCTCCAGTGAGTGACCGTAGTGTTCTTGTCGTGGCGTTCCCTCCAGTGAGTGACCGTAGTGTTATTGTCGTGGCGTTCCCTCAGTGAGTGACCGTAGTGTTCTTGTCGTGGCGTTCCCTCCAGTGAGTGACCGTAGTGTTCTTGTCGTGGCGTTCCCTCAGTGAGTGACCGTAATGTTCTTGTCGTGATGTTCCCTCAGTGAGTGACCGTAGTGTTCTTGTCGTGGTGTTCCCTCCAGTGAGTGACCGTAGTGTTCTTGTCGTGGTGTTCCCTCAGTGAGTGACCGTAGTGTTCTTGTCGTGGTGTTCCCTCCAGTGAGTGACCGTAGTGTTCTTGTCGTGGCGTTC
The DNA here is from genome assembly GCF_963280865.1 of Gymnoscopelus braueri. Lineage (NCBI taxonomy): Eukaryota > Metazoa > Chordata > Actinopteri > Myctophiformes > Myctophidae > Gymnoscopelus > Gymnoscopelus braueri. Next base: position 8,241,076 of record NC_137604.1, read on the forward strand.
CCTCAGTGAGTGACCGTAGTGTTCTTGTCGTGGCGTTCCCTCAGTGAGTGACCGTAGTGTTCTTGTCGTAGTGTTCCCTCAGTGAGTGACCGTAGTGTTCTTGTCGTGGTGTTCCCTCAGTGAGTGACCGTAGTGTTCTTGTCGTGGCGTTCCCTCCAGTGAGTGACCGTAGTGTTCTTGTCGTGGTGTTCCCTCCAGTGAGTGACCGTAGTGTTCTTGTCGTGGTGTTCCCTCCAGTGAGTGACCGTAGTGTTCTTGTCGTGGCGTTCCCTCAGTGAGTGACCGTAGTGTTCTTGTTGTGGCGTTCCCTCCAGTGAGTGACCGTAGTGTTCTTGTCGTGGTGTTCCCTCCAGTGAGTGACCGTAGTGTTCTTGTCGTGGTGTTCCCTCCAGTGAGTGACCGTAGTGTTCTTGTCGTGGCGTTCCCTCCAGTGAGTGACCGTAGTGTTCTTCTCGTGGCGTTCCCTCAGTGAGTGACCGTAGTGTTCTTGTCGTGGTGTTCCCTCAGTGAGTGACCGTAGTGTTGTTGTCGTGCTGTTCCCTCAGTGAGTGACCGTAGTGTTCTTGTCGTGGTGTTCCCGCCAGTGAGTGACCGTAGTGTTCTTGTCGTGGCGTTCCCTCCAGTGAGTGACCGTAGTGTTCTTGTCGTGGCGTTCCCTCAGTGAGTGACCGTAGTGTTCTTGTCGTGGTGTTCCCTCAGTGAGTGACCGTAGTGTTCTTGTCGTGGTGTTCCCTCAGTGAGTGACCGTAGTGTTCTTGTCGTGGCGTTCCCTCAGTGAGTGACCGTAGTGTTCTTGTCGTGGCGTTTCCTCAATGAGTGACCGTAGTGTTCTTGTCGTGGCGTTCCCTCAGTGAGTGACCGTAGTGTTCTTGTCGTGGCGTTCCCTCAGTGAGTGACCGTAGTGTTCTTGTCGTGGCGTTCCCTCAGTGAGTGACCGTAGTGTTCTTGTCGTGGTGTTCCCTCAGTGAGTGACCGTAGTGTTCTTGTCGTGGCGTTCCCTCAGTGAGTGACCGTAGTGTTCTTGTCGTGGTGTTCCCTCCAGTGAGTGACCGTAGTGTTCTTGTCGTGGTGTTCCCTCAGTGAGTGACCGTAGTGTTCTTGTCGTGGCGTTCCCTCAGTGAGTGACCGTAGTGTTCTTGTCGTGGCGTTCCCTCAGTGAGTGACCGTAGTGTTCTTGTCGTGGCGTTCCCTCAGTGAGTGACCGTAGTGTTCTTGTCGTGGTGTTCCCTCCAGTGAGTGACCGTAGTGTTCTTGTCGTGGTGTTCCCTCAGTGAGTGACCGTAGTGTTCTTGTCGTGGTGTTCCCTCAGTGAGTGACCGTAGTGTTCTTGTCGTGGTGTTCCCTCAGTGAGTGACCGTAGTGTTCTTGTCGTGGTGTTCCCTCAGTGAGTGACCGTAGTGTTCTTGTCGTGGCGTTCCCTCAGTGAGTGACCGTAGTGTTCTTGTCGTGGTGTTCCCTCAGTGAGTGACCGTAGTGTTCTTGTCGTGGCGTTCCCTCAGTGAGTGACCGTAGTGTTCTTGTCGTGGCGTTCCCTCAGTGAGTGACCGTAGCGTTATTGTCGTGGCGTTCCCTCGTGAGTGACCGTAGTGTTCTTGTCGTGGTGTTCCCTCCAGTGAGTGACCGTAGTGTTCTTGTGGTGGCGTTCCCTCCAGTGAGTGACCGTAGTGTTCTTGTCGTGGTGTTCCCTCAGTTCAGTGAGTGACCGTAGTGTTCTTGTCGTGGCGTTCCCTCCAGTGAGTGACCGTAGTGTTCTTGTCGTGGTGTTCCCTCAGTGAGTGACCGTAGTGTTCTTGTCGTGGCGTTCCCTCCAGTGAGTGACCGTAGTGTTCTTGTCGTGGTGTTCCCTCCAGTGAGTGACCGTAGTGTTCTTGTCGTGGTGTTCCCTCAGTGAGTGACCGTAGTGTTCTTGTCGTGGCGTTCCCTCAGTGAGTGACCGTAGTGTTCTTGTCGTGATGTTCCCTCAGTGAGTGACCGTAGTGTTCTTGTCGTGGCGTTCCCTCAGTGAGTGACCGTAGTGTTCTTGTCGTGGCGTTCCCTCAGTGAGTGACCGTAGCGTTATTGTCGTGGCGTTCCCTCGTGAGTGACCGTAGTGTTCTTGTCGTGGTGTTCCCTCCAGTGAGTGACCGTAGTGTTCTTGTGGTGGCGTTCCCTCCAGTGAGTGACCGTAGTGTTCTTGTCGTGGTGTTCCCTCCAGTGAGTGACCGTAGTGTTCTTGTGGTGGCGTTCCCTCCAGTGAGTGACCGTAGTGTTCTTGTCGTGGTGTTCCCTCAGTTCAGTGAGTGACCGTAGTGTTCTTGTCGTGGCGTTCCCTCCAGTGAGTGACCGTAGTGTTCTTGTCGTGGTGTTCCCTCAGTGAGTGACCGTAGTGTTCTTGTCGTGGCGTTCCCTCCAGTGAGTGACCGTAGTGTTCTTGTCGTGGTGTTCCCTCCAGTGAGTGACCGTAGTGTTCTTGTCGTGGTGTTCCCTCCAGTGAGTGACCGTAGTGTTCTTGTCCTGGTGTTCCCTCAGTGAGTGACCGTAGTGTTCTTGTCGTGGCGTTCCCTCAGTGAGTGACCGTAGTGTTCTTGTCGTGGCGTTCCCTCCAGTGAGTGACCGTAGTGTTCTTGTCGTGGCGTTCCCTCAGTGAGTGACCGTAGTGTTCTTGTCGTGGTGTTCCCTCCAGTGAGTGACCGTAGTGTTCTTGTCGTGGTGTTCCCTCCAGTGAGTGACCGTAGTGTTCTTGTCGTGGTGTTCCCTCAGTGAGTGACCGTAGTGTTGTTGTCGTGGTGTTCCCTCCAGTGAGTGACCGTAGTGTTCTTGTCGTGGTGTTCCCTCCAGTGAGTGACCGTAGTGTTCTTGTCGTGGCGTTCCCTCAGTGAGTGACCGTAGTGTTCTTGTCGTGGCGTTCCCTCAGTGAGTGACCGTAGTGTTCTTGTCGTGGCGTTCCCTCAGTGAGTGACCGTAGTGTTCTTGTCGTGGTGTTCCCTCAGTGAGTGACCGTAGTGTTCTTGTCGTGGTGTTCCCTCAGTGAGTGACCGTAGTGTTCTTGTCGTGGTGTTCCCTCCAGTGAGTGACCGTAGTGTTCTTGTCGTGGTGTTCCCTCAGTGAGTGACCGTAGTGTTCTTGTCGTGGTGTTCCCTCAGTGAGTGACCGTAGTGTTCTTGTCGTGGCGTTCCCTCCAGTGAGTGACCGTAGTGTTCTTGTCGTGGTGTTCCCTCAGTGAGTGACCGTAGTGTTCTTGTCGTGGCGTTCCCTCCAGTGAGTGACCGTAGTGTTCTTGTCGTGGCGTTCCCTCCAGTGAGTGACCGTAGTGTTCTTGTCGTGGTGTTCCCTCAGTGAGTGACCGTAGTGTTCTTGTCGTGGCGTTCCCTCAGTGAGTGACCGTAGTGTTCTTGTTGTGGTGTTCCCTCCAGTGAGTGACCGTAGTGTTCTTGTCGTGGCGTTCCCTCCAGTGAGTGACCGTATTGTTCTTGTCGTGGTGTTCCCTCAGTGAGTGACCGTAGTGTTCTTGTGGTGGTGTTCCCTCAGTGAGTGACCGTAGTGTTGTCGTGGTGTTCCCTCCAGTGAGTGACCGTAGTGTTCTTGTCGTGGTGTTCCCTCAGTGAGTGACCGTAGTGTTCTTGTCGTGGTGTTCCCTCAGTGAGTGACCGTAGTGTTCTTGTCGTGGTGTTCCCTCAGTGAGTGACCGTAGTGTTCTTGTCGTGGCGTTCCCTCAGTGAGTGACCGTAGTGTTCTTGTCGTGGCGTTCCCTCAGTGAGTGACCGTAGTGTTCTTGTCGTGGTGTTCCCTCAGTGAGTGACCGTAGTGTTCTTGTCGTGGTGTTCCCTCAGTGAGTGACCGTAGTGTTCTTGTCGTGGTGTTCCCTCAGTGAGTGACCGTAGTGTTCTTGTCGTGGTGTTCCCTCAGGGCCAGCCGCACAGTAAGCTGGTCCAGACGGCAGCTCTGAGGGGGATCATCCCGGCCGTCATGGACGCCGAGAGCTCCGTCCAGGAGAGGGCTCTGGAGCACCTGGACGAGCTGATCCTCAGCCAGGTGAAGCAGTACCAGCCCGGCGCCCACCTGGACTCCGCCCAGACGCTCACCTGGGACCTGCTGGGCCTGCTCTGCACCGAGTGTCGGGACCTCAGGTTAGATCTGCACCCTGCGTGGTCCTGTGACAGGATCTTCATTCTAACCCACTAAGACCTGAGAAGATTCTAGAAATGTCTTCTAAATCCTAAAAAAAAAACCAATTTTTTTTTTTCTCGATTTTTCAAAAATAGCAGATATACAAGCTCATAGCGCGGCACTCGGTGCCGCGCTATGAGCTTGTATATCTGCTATTTTTGAATAGTCTAAAGAAATCTAAAGTGACACAGATGCGTTCCAGGTATCAATAAATGGGGAGTCGGAACATATCAAATATCAAATAACACAATAACATTAGGGGTGCACCAGTTCATCGGTTCATTCCATTGAATTACTTAATTGTTTATAAAAAATAATCTATTGTCATAAAACAATCGATTTTGGGCATGTCAGTAAAAAAATTGCTGACCTACAAGCTCACAACGTGTCGCATTGTGGTGGGTTGTGAGCTTGTACATTGGCTATTTTTATTTTATAATTTTTGAGTAGGGCTTAAGTTGTTAAATACAAGTTAAAGTTCATGTGTATTTTATTTACTCGTTTGCCTTTTCATTATATAGTATTTAAATCAAGTTGAATGTTCTTTAAATCAAGTTGAATGTTCTTTGACGCTTAACATATTTTTATAACTGTCAAAACGTTATCTGTATTTTCTTTTCGTTTGTTTGCTCTCAAAATGGAAACGTAACTCAAATCTAAATTGATTTCAAGATAAGAGAAGAACATAAAGGGAAGATTACCGCTATACACGAATCCACGGAGCGCTGCCCTGTAGGTGGCGCCGCCAACGCTGAAGGTGTCAGTCTGCTGCGGTTCTGTCCGTCTGTTGACGTTAGCGGAGCAGCCATAAACTAGCCTACTGGCACCTGACGTAGGTGGTTCGTCCCCATTTTCTGTAGTGTGTGTGTGTGTGTGTGTGTGTGGTTAGTAAAAAGTGACTCCAGCTGACTGACACCGCAGCAATGGCCACCTCCGGGCCAGCTCTCCGTGGATTCGTGTATAGCAGTGATTCTCCATTTTAACTTACGGACCCCCATCTTGATGATGCATTGGGCCAACGACCCCCATTTTGATCTATGGCACCTCCAATCTACACTAGTGTTATATTAACTCTGAGTGTGTACAAAATAGAACCAAATGGACCCGTCGGGGTCCACAGAGTTACAAACGCATAAGGGGTCCATTTGGTTCCATTTGTACGTCCTTGGAGTTAGACAGACAGACGGACACATAAGGGTCCATTTTGGTTCCTATCAATCATTTGGCTGGGGGACCCCCTGGAACCCTCTCAAGGACGCCTGGGGGTCCTCACTTTGAGAGCCACTGGTCTAGGACTCTCTTTGGGTCGGATCCCACAAATCTGGCTTCAGTCGGGCTCTATTACCAACGTGTGTGTGCAGTGGTGGAAAAAGTACTCAAATGTTTTACTTAAGTAAAAGTATCAATACTGCACTGTAGAAGTACTCTGTTACAAGTAAAAGTCCAGAATTCTAAATTTACTTGAGTAAAAGTACAGAAGTATTGGAATCAAAATGTACTTAAAGTACCAAAAGTAAAAGTACAAAAATGTTTGAAAATAGCCGATCTACAAGCTCACAACGCGTCGCAAAGCGACGCGTTGTGAGCTTGTAGATCTGCTATTTTCAAATAGCCTATGTATAAAATAGGGCTAAAGTGGTTAATGTATGTTTCGTAATATCATAATTTATATCTGAAAAGTAACTAGTAACTAAAGTTTTCAAGTAATTGTTGTGGAGTAAAAGTACAATATTTGCCTCTGAGATGTAGTGGAGTAGAAGTAAAAGTATTGGAAATTGGAAATACTCAAGTAAAGTACAAATACCTCAAAATTGTACTTAAGTACAGTACTTGAGTAAATGTACTTAGTTACTTTCCACCACTGTGTGTGTGTGTGTGTGTTCAGACGTTATTTCAGCCGGGCGTTCAGCGTGTGGTCCAAGCAGAACAAGTTCCCTCCTGCCTTCATGAAGAAGCTGCTGTCTCACACCGAGGCGGAGCACTCTGCGGGAGCCTGGCTGCTGCTGGCCCAGGTGGCCGCGTCCTCCCACGGCCACGTTTCCTACGGACAGATCCTCGACTGCTGGGACCGCCTGATCAGGTCAGCCCCCCCCCCCCCCCCCCCCACACACACATGAATACAGAGGTTTGTATTACTATACTTGGAAGGACATCGACAAAAAAAAATTATGTTATTTTTTTAACCGTAAGCCTGGGGTTAGGGTTAAGCCGAAAAATTGCAGATCTACAAGCTGTCAGCTTTTTTTTTTCTGTGCACGACACCAGCGCGCAACTAAGTATAAATCAGGCATAACTCCATCTCTAATCCCTAAACCCACATATTTGTTCTAGCATAAAACACTACCGTATTTTCCGCACTATAAGGCGCACCGTCAGTGCGCCTTATAGTGCGGATGCGCCTTATAATCCGATGCGCCTTATATATGTATCAATATTGGTTCCCTTGGTTTCCGCACTATAAGCCGCACCGTCAGTGCGCCTTATAGTGCGGATGCGCCTTATAATGCGGTGCGCCCTATATATGAAAATAATACATTTATTGAAGGTGCGCCTTATACTCAGATGCGCCTTATAGTGCGGAAAATACGGTATTTTGTCCTGTGAGGACCAGGAAAATTGTCCTCACAACGTCTATTCCTCATATTCTACTATACAGTATCATTAGTTAATCAAATGATCTACTTATTTGCTCATTGAAAATCCTGGTTATCTAAACAGGTGCACATAACAATGTCACAATGTTGTTTGTTTTGCCAGTTCAAAGGATTTCAACGTGACGACTTGCGGTCACATCCTGTCTGTCTTGGGAGACATCGCTGGCAGCCTCAATGAAGACACCAAGTATAGGGTGGTAGGTGAGTGTCCCGCTTCAATGACCTCTGACGGATGCCCACGGTCAAATGACTTCTGTGCATTGACCCACAGCAGTGGCTTTGCTCAGAGTGTGAGCGCATGGGGCTGCAATTATATGACTGACGCTGAATTCTCACAGTGGACTTGTCACTGCTGCTTTCCCCACTGCGATGGGGGTGGGGGAGTCGGTAAAAAGCAAGGGCGTCAAAGTTGAGAAATGTTCAGTTTTTGATGTGTGCAATACTGCATGTATGATTGAATCTGTGGTTCAGAAAAATCTATATAATTTTGTCCATTATGATTTTTTTTATAAATGCATAGGAATTGTTAAAGGAAACCGTTAACACATTTACCGCCAGAGGTTAATCTCATAATGTACTCACCAGTGCCAACGTTTTATTGTTGTTTTTTGTTTTTTTCACGTCGCCATAGACATCGTTAAAATCCTTAAGATTGAGCTGTGCACTGTTTGTAAACATCGCGGACATCTCCCTGTGTCTACCAGTCCAAACCACGTGTCAAACGGGCCATCCATTGTTGAGTTAGAACGGTTTATGTTAAACAGTGATCAGCGAGGAGAAAAACTACAATCGAAGAAAATGGCGTTTCAGTGTAGACTTTAGAATGGGAGCCGGCGTGATCGTCAAAACCGGATCCCAAATAATTCCGTTTCCGGTGGTGTTACAATGAAATGTGCCGTACCGGAAAATTGAAAAAAAAAAGATTTTTCGAAAAAAAGGAAAAAGCACCACAGCCCGTAGGCTACGGGATCGGCGGTTAAGCGTTGGATTTAACGGCCCGTAGAACTACGGGCCCGGCGGTCAATGTGTTAAGAGGGCATTGTTAAGGAACGGGAATCATTAAAATCCTAAAGGATAAACCCTTACACCATAGAAACGTACTGCTGTAATGAAGTAGTGAATATTGATAACATGGTTTTAAACTACTGTAGCGGTAGAAACCAGCGGAGTTCTCACTGAACCTCGCTCATAACCGGGGGGGGGCACTGGTCGCTTCACATGACACCACGGCATTCCGGCAGGTTGTTTTTGGCAAGATCGCATGCACGGATGTGCACGCTAGAACGCGTTCCCCGCAAATTCATGAGCCAAATGACAGGTTGTGCCAATGCATCCTCACATACTGTACACTTTATATAAGCAACACAGCGTTTTGGCTACAGTACTGCTGCTGCCAGTATGTCTGCACGCAACAAGAATGCCTCAGCCACCGTCAAAGAAGAGAAGGGTAGTTCAAAGCAAACCTTTTAGTTATGCTAGTGCTATATGCGCAAAGCGTCATTGTAATGGTGTTCCGCCAGTAAAAGAAAAACAACCGTAACACCCCTGCTCATAGACATAGCCCATTTTGTTGCATTTCAACAATGTTCAAACTATGGATGTTCACTCACAGTTCCTGGCTGTTAATGCTCCGTCTTATCATTTTGTCTAATCGTTGTGTCTCTGTCTGTCCAGAGGACATCATGTCCTGGTTGAAGGCTTTTGACAAGCCTTTAGAGGTGATCTCAGCCAGCCTGGAGACTCTGTTCCACCTGGGTCGTTGTGAGGTCGTCAAAGACACGCAGGTTGGTACAGGTCCTGACCTAATGGGTTGAGAAACGCTGGCCTAGAGCCAAGGGTTCCCAAACTTTTCAGGCCGCGACCCCCCCCCCCCCCCCCCCCCCCAACAATCATATTTGAACTGGGACAAGCACTTGGAATTGTTGGCATTACATTTAGTTTGACTCGGTTCCACAGATAAATATTGTGAAAATAGACGAATAGGGGCAACAGTTAATGAAACTAATAGAATTATTTTTTATTGTTTGGCTATTTTCACAATGTTTGCCTCTTTCTTACGTACTATTTGCCAATGAGTATAAAAAAAAAGGCTTAAAAGTAATTAAATTGTCAGTTTATAAATGTGCAGATACCCCGTATACACTTATACTGTATGTTGGTTTTTTTCACTGTTGTGTGAGAAAACAATGTTGCACATTAAGCACATCATCTGGGGACCCCCCCAAAATAATTGGTGGACCCCCAGTTTGGGAACCACTGGCCTTAGAGGTCCCCTGTTGTACGTTGACAGGGGGAGGTTGTCTCTTTAATGTGAAACACTTTGCTGTTGCTGTTACAAATACACGTTGCCTTGTTGAATTTCTCCTGGTTTAACATCATGAACCCAACCATCCCTATTCTGGTATTATGTGTGTAATGGCAGAAACCTTATCTCCATATTTTAACTTTTTGTGTTTTTTCCCCCCTAAAAATGCCCTACTTGATCACACTACAGTGTCACACAAAAGCATCAAAATTAGCAGATCCACATGCTTGTTTTGAGCTTGTAGATCTGCTACTTTTGCTATTTTTAGATGAGTAGTTCACCCAAAAATGACTTATTATCTTACACACCCCCCATGAAGCATTGAATTCATGGAGATCTTTTTAGTATTTGTCTCATTCCTAAGCCAAATAATTTGATTACTGGTGGAAAAGATGCTAATGTATCCGGTAGGAGACTCAAAGGAGACTCTTTGAGTCTCCTAGCGGAAATACACCCGGTCATGAAATGATTGGCTCAGGAATGTGTCAAAAAATCTCCATGAATTCCAAGGCTTCGTCGGGTGTGTAATTGATAGAAAATAACATATTTTTTTGGGGTGATATATTCCTTTTAATCTGAATCCTGAAAAGTAACAGTTTGGGACATATGAGGTTTCCACCCGACAGACTATTTACCGTATTTTCCGCACTATAAGGCGCACTGTCAGTGCACCTTATAGTGCGGATGCGCCTTATAATCCGATGCGCCTTATATATGTATCAATATTGGTTCCCTTGGTTTCCGCACTATAAGCCGCACCGTCAGTGCGCCTTAATAATAATAATGCGGTGCGCCCTATATATGAAAATAATACATTTATTGAAGGTGCGCCTTATACTCAGATGCGCCTTATAGTGCGGAAAATACGGTATATAGGGTTAAAATGTTGGCTGTCATCCCCAGGCCTTCCTGAACCAGCACTGTGGAGAACTGGTGTCACTGAGTGAAGCTTATTTATCCAGCATCATCCTGAGTGAGAATGGAACCGACAACCTCAACGAGGACCTGATGGTAAGAGACCCACTGGAACTCATCAACAGGGGCAACAGTTAATCATACCAATAGATTATTTAAAAAAATCGCTAATTGATTTTAATTTAAAAAAATCATTTTTGTGGTAAGAATATTTAAATATAACAGGAACAATATTACTAAAACATCATCATTTTACATAATTATGTTAATTGTTGAGGAAACGGCACTAGTGTGTGGGGGGGGGGGCTCCTTCAACACTGTTTGACAAGACAAACTTTAGGACTTGGCCATACAAAATGTATCGTAAGGATTTTATTTAAGCTTTAAAGGTTTAATGACATTCACGTTTACACCACATTCAAAGTCTTTGTCCTGGTCCTTCAAAAGTGTACAAAAAGTTTAAAGTGAAAATCCCATTCCAGTGATCCATGGCAGGTGTTTTTCTCTCACATTTCTAAAGCCTTTTCAACTGCAATGAAAAAAGAAATCTTTGCCTGCGGGTGTCGCTGGTGAGGGATTTTGCCTGTCAATCATCGCCTCTGCTCCGCCCCCCCCAAAGGAAAGGAAAGGATAGGGGAGGGGAGGGGCGAGGAGGAGAGTGGGCGGGATTAATCGACTGTGACCTCACTGTCGAAGGGCCAAGCTCAGATTACTTTTCAGCCTAATTATTCAGAAAACCCCAGACCACAGAAAATCCAATGAATGTTCTAAGTTCAGGTTTTTTGGGTGTAATTGAGGTCATAAAACCCCAAATAAAACATTGAAAATAAAAAAAAGTGAAAATGAATGTCATGATACCTTTAATCCACGCAGACATACAATACTGTACACTCCAAATTACTATGGAGCATCCGTGAAAACACGACTACCCAGAGATCTCTGCAACGATAGTGGTTAGAGTTAAGATTTCTAACCACATAAAAGAAACAAGTCGAGTCAAAAGAAGCAAATAAAAAGCAAACAAACGGTTTAACCAACAAAATGTAGGAGCCAGTTGCTCTGCTGATGAGTACGTCCACGGTATACAAATAAAGAGTGTGATGGTTGGTTCCACAGGTGAAGCACCTCCACACGCTGGGTGTAGCTTCTCTTCACTGTCCCTCCAGGACCAACAAGAAGATTGTTCTCCTGGTCGAGTCCATCCTCAGCGCCCGCAATAGCTCACAGCCAGGTAGAGAGGGCTCTTTTTTTAAATTATTTTTTTATTTTGTATTTATAGGTGGATGTAGTCCAAACTACATCCTGAATAATAAGTCATGCTGACTGTTTTCATCCTGTCATGCTTTTGTGGGGACATGTGAAAATCTGAATGAAAAATAATTGCACTGTCCAAATGTGTTAATGGTTCAGCCCTAGTTGATGATGTTGTGCTGTGTTGTGTTGTGTTTGTCAGGCTTTGAAGATTCTCTCCTGAACTTCAATCCAAAGCGTCTTCCAACCAAGGTCCGAGCCCATGGAGTCATCACTCTAGGTACGTACAATACACCCGTCTCTCTGTGCCCCTCTCTACCTTTCTCTCCAATTGTCTCTCTCTGCCTCTCCCTCTGTCTGTCTCTCTACCTGTATTTTATTAGAGTGAATTTATTGTCCTCTTTTTTTCGTTTATCTCAGTCTATGTTTTATCAGCTATTTTGTTGTATGACTTTAATCCATTGATACCTGGAACGCATCTGTGTCACTTTAGATGTATTTGGCTATTCAAAAATAGCAGATATACAAGCTCATAGCGCGGCACCGAGTGCCGCGCTACGAGCTTGTAGATCTGCTATTTTTGAAAAATCTTGATTTTATTTTTTATTTTTTTTCAAAAAACTGTTAGGATTTAGAAAAAAAAATTAAGAATCGCCTCAGGTCTTAAAGGGTTAATATGATACATTTGTTCAAAACATAGTCATTTTGTCATCTTACAATTAATTTTGCCTCAACAACTCACCAAATCAATACAAATGTTGATTCTGATCTCTCTCCCTCTCTCCTCCACCCTCTATGTCTCTCTCTCTCTCTCTCTCTAACTCCCCCCTCAGGTAAGTTCTGTCTCCAGAACGAGGAGCTGACCAGGAGGCACCTCCCTGCGTTCAGCATGGAGCTGGAGAAGGGCGAGGAGGTGTGCGTGAGGAACAACGTGCTGGTCATCCTGTGTGACCTGTGCGTGCGCTACACCAACATGGTGGAGCGCTACGTCCCCAACATCTCCGCCTGCATCCGAGACCCGGAGCCCATCATCCGAGAGCAGAGTCTCACCATGCTCACCAGCCTGCTGCAGGTACACACACTCACACTCACACACACACTGTGAAACCCTCTGTGTACATGTACAGATGGAACCACATGAACCTGTAAGGCAGAGAAATTCTCCCCGGGACTCAACTAGTGAAAATAGCCGATCTACAAGCTCCCACCTATGTGAGCTTGTAGATCGGCTATTACAAGATTGTTTTTATTATTATTGCATTTCTTCAGGGGGAAAAGTTATTAAATTCTCTTGAAAAATGTTTGAAATGTCTTTTTAACACATTGGGTGCCAGAATTTTATAATAACAGATTACGTTCGGTGCCAGAAATCTCCATGAAAAAAAACAGCATGCGTGTAGGTTGCACGATGGTCCTGCCTAAAGCCTGAAACAACATGTCTCATGTGAGTCACCATTGCAGAGCGGTCGCGCATCGAGAATTGACTCGTTTTGCCCACTGTAAAAAGTTAAGGAGATACAGGTTTTTAGCAAGGAGATAGAATGGAAGCGAGATTTTTTGGCTCGGTGATCCATCTGTCCCTTTACTTCTTAGAGTGTTCATGGGTGATTGCAGGGCTAAAACTTATATTTACGTTTTTTAGGATTGTTGGCACTCAATGTGTTAATTACTGAAAATGTAATTAAAAAAAAAAATTGTTTATTTTTAATAAATTGGTAGTAAACGAGGGATATTTACTCTTGACCCATAAAAATGTTGTCTGCGACCCAAACATGGGTCCCGACCCAAAACAGTGCTGTACTGTTAGGGATGTGATGTGTCATGATGGGGTGTGTTATGATGGGGTGTGTTTACAGGAGGAGTACATCAAGTGGAAAGGCTCGCTGTTCTTTCGTTTCATGGTGGCGTTGGTGGATCCTGTTCCCACCATCTCAAGGTGACCGTTACTGATAATATACACTCAAACTGTCCTATTGAAATGGATCTATTATATCGTTGCTGTCGGGCAGAAACCTCTTCTCTCCCTAGTCTTAGTCTTTTTCCCCCATAAATCAATTAGACTCCAGAAAAACACAGGCAAAAATCTTGATTGTGCGGGCGAAAACCTTTTTTTTTTTAATTATGCGTTGAAATTGCGTGCAGTTGCGAAATATGCGGAAAGTTATGAAATATGCAGCAATATGCGAAAAGTTGCGACAAATGCGGAAATATGTGATGCGAAGCGCATATTATGCGATGCGCATGCGATGCGACGCGCATATTATGCGATGCAGCCTTTTTGAAAAAACGTTACCCCCGCATAATTACGCGGCATTTTGCTGATTATGCGGTAAATTCTGCGATCGCATAATCAATTTTTTCTGGAGGGTCTAATTAATGTCCCTACTTGATCATACTACAGCGTCACTCAAAAGTAGCAGATCAACGAGCTCGAAACGCGGCGTGAATCGACGCGTTTCGAGCTTGTAGATCTGCTACTTTTGATACTTTTGAATTTGAATCCTGAAAAGTAACAGTTTTGGACACATGAGGTTTCCCCCCGATTTCCCCCCGATATCATGAGCTTGAAGATTTGATACTTTTGAATTTGAATCCTGAAAAGTAACAGTTTTTCCACCCGACAGAGAGTGGTATGTACTGTATATGCATTGGGGGTGCAAAATAAAATCGATTCATAGATTAATCGTGATTCTGACATGGATCGATTATTAAGAAAATATATGTATATGTATTTATTTATTCTTTGGGGGTGAGGATTTTTTTTCATCATATCGTTAATGCACAGAGCAGCAGCCATATTTTGGTTGGTTATCAGAATATTGAGAAGCCTTTGTTATAAATCAGTATTGTTTTACAAAAAAGGACTTGTTTATTTTCTTGGTTTTCTGCAATTGTTGTTGGCAAATATAACCTTCCAGTTGACAGTGATGCATCTCTTCCATGACGCATCTCTTCCATTCCTTTTTATTACCAATAAAGGATAATGGAATTAGATTAATCGCAATGCATCGCTAATCGCAATTTAATCGATTCGTAGCCCTCTGAATCGGACTCTATTTGAATCGTCAGGTACCTAGCGATTTCCGCCCCTAATGTGCATACTAGGACCCAGGGCTATTTCCAGTACAGCTACCTAACTGGTTGACGTCTTGTCTCCGCAGTCTGTGCGAGTACTGTCTGCTCCATCTGCTCCTGAAGAAGTGTCCGGTCATGTTCTCCCAGCACTTCATCGAATGCATCTTCCACTTCAACTCCTACAGCAAACACAAGAACTACAACAAGTTCCACCAAACCGAACGGTAGGTAGGGACGCCTTCTACACCAGTGGTTCGCCCCAAGTCAGCTGACCTAAGGGACCTGGAGGAGGTAGTAGGAGAGGTTAAATGATCAGCAACGTAGAAGGTGCCAGCCCATTTAAGGCTTTATAAACAAACTGGGGACTCTTAAAATGTATTCTTAACTGTAATGGCTGCCAGTGTAGAGAGGTCAGCATATGGGGCAATATGGTCCCTCTTCCTGGCATCAGTCAGGACCGTGGCTTCTTATCTTTTTTTATTTACCAGTTGAAGGCAGGACGGGTATGACTGGCTAATCCCAGTGTATAGGGAATTTGCAGTAATCTAAGTGGGAGACTCTGTTGTCCCTGAAGGGAGCTCAGAACTATAAAGTGTGTGTGTGTTTGACCCTGTCGTTTCAGAGAGGAGGAGCTGTTCTCCTTGAAGGGACCTCAGAACCGAAACAAACGTTTCCAGATCTACCGCTTCCTCCTGCAGCACTGCGACAACAACCAGCGCTTCAACATCTACCGCAAGATAAACGAGACTGTGCTGGGTAAGCACACACAGCATATTATCAGTGTGTCCTGTCCTCAGTGTGTGTGTGTGTGTACTGTGTCCTGGTGTGTTCTCATGCCCAAGTTTAAACTAGAAGCGACAAAATGACAGACTAAGTACAAGTCATTTTGAATGGAAGCCAACAACATTTTAACCCATTAAGACCTGACCTACGAAGGCCGTCTAAATCAGTAGTCCTCAAACTTTTTTTGTGTCAAGGACCCCCAAATTGATATATATATTTGACCCCATCTGAAAATGTTTTTTTTGCCAGGGACCCCCAGAAGACGAAACTTTCTATGGGTGCTGTGAGCTTGTAGATCTGCTATTTTTGAGAACCACCGATTTCTAAATCCTAAGTTTTTTGAAAAACTTCTGTTGCTATACATATACTGTAGCTAAAATCTGAAATGACAAATGGAATCATTCAAAACTCTTTAACACATTCCCTGCCATTGACAGATCTCAGTCATTATTTTTTCACACAGAACCAGGACATAACGTGATCCAAAGATGTACTGCTCCATTCACTTCCTGGTTAAAAGTATTTGGGAAATATTCTGTATCTCGGCTCCTGTGTTTTACTTGGTATTTTTGGCGAGACATGCTATTTTCAACGGCGTATAACAAGCGAACGGGAGCACAGTGAAACCCTCAGTTATTAGCAACCATCAGGGGATCGATCATACTGGAGATACATATTCTGTGGTTCTTGAACGAGTCAGAATGCTTAAAGACGGGGTGCCGTGATTTTCCCCCCCCCCTAAAACATAATCATCAGGTATTATGGTTACACTAGGAGGAAGATTTTTTTCAAAAAAGTGTACAGAAATTGTTAAAATTATGTTTTTATGTGGACACGCCTCCAGTTCATTAAGTATACCTGGTTCTCACCTTAGCACCTCCTCCACCACCTTAGCACCACCCACCTGTCCTAGTCCCTCCTCCTCCTCCTCCTCATGCCCACACCTGTTGTGTTATGATAATGAGGGGGAGGGTATAATTTTACTGTGTCATTAAAGTGCTTTTCTCTATTGTCACGTTTGACCCTCAAGGTTTCAGCCTCCAGGTAGAAACTCAAAATAGTCAGAAGACATAAAACGCCATAAAAACACCACCAGGGGGCTTAATGAAGTTCTATCAACCTCATAGACACATGAAAAACAGAAAAAGTGCAAAACCATGGCAACCACCTCTTTAAAAATGCTGGCAGAAGCTACAGCCCGTTTTAGAAAACCCCTGGCAGTGAATGTGTTGATAACCTTTTCGATCGTGTCCTCCTCTCTCTCTCTCTCCTCAGTGTGTTTCGCGGACGAGGAGCTGGTCCTGGACGCGGACGGCGCCGACCTCCTGTCGGAGACGTTCGGCGTGTTGAGCCTGGACGAGATGAAGCTCCACTCCATGTTCTCCTCCGTTGACCCTGCGGCCAGAGGAGAGGAGGCGGACGAGGACGCCAACGTGGCCCAGGCTGCCGTGCAGGCCGTGCAGAACAAACTGCTGTCACGGGTAAATACTTATTAATAACCTTTTTAAGACCGGGAACGCATCTGTGTGTCATTTTAAGATTTATTTGGCTATTAAAAAATAGCAGATATACAAGCTATAGTAGATCTGCTATTTTTGAAAAATCTTGAACATATATTTTTTAAACATTTGTAAAATATCTTGTTCCAGGGACCCCCCAGAAGCAAAGATTTGAGTTACAAATGTTCGCTTAAAAATATAAATATTCAAAGATTTGCACGTTTTCGCGATTTTTTTTTTTCCCCCTCAAAAATAGCAGATCTACCCGCGCTATGACCTTGTATATCTGCAATTTTTTAATAGCCAAAGAAATCAAAAAATTACACAGTTGGATGCTTTCCCGGTCCCCTTTTTTATTGTTTACCACATTTTTCAAAGAAAATAAGAGTTATTAAAATGAATAGTTCTATATTTTCTTGCAAACCTCATTTTCAAAGTGCTTAAATTTCTTTGGGGGTGAAAACAGTTTTTTGTTAAAAGGTTAAAGCACTATTCTGATAGTAATCATTGCTATAGAGTGTTTGTTCAGTCACAGGGGTCTCTGTCTCTCCAGCTCTTTAATAAATAGACAATACATTTTCAGGTGGGTTGCACATTTTCAGCCAATTAGAAAAAAGTACCAATTTATCAGCTTAAAATGTATAGTGTTCCTGTTCCAACTGTGTTTGCTTATTTATTTGTGTCATCACTTCCAATGCCACTTGTTTATCCTGTATCCTGTGTGAGTTCTCTCTCCTGATTAGATACAATTGGTATCCCTACCTGAAAATGTGTTTTCTGTTTACCAAAGAGCTGGTACATTGTGAATATAGAGCAATTTTTTTTTAAATACCACTTACTACCTTTTAATGTAAATGCTGTTATTTGGGTATATTATATTGTCAGTCACTCCACTGGTAGAAGGTGTGTGTGTGTGTGTGTGTGTGTGTGTGTGTGTGTTCATGTCCAATGGAGTGGTTGTCTAACCTACATTTTGATGATGTGGTCAACAGCTGCAGAAGAAGGCGTTCATAGAGAACATCATGCCTGTCATCATCGAACTGAAGAATCTAATGGAACAGAAGCGCTCCCCTGTCCTCAGAGACCTCATGTCCTACCTGCAGGTAATGAGTCCTTATGTCCTACCTCCAGGTAATGAGTCCTTATGTCCTACCGTTAGGTAATGAGTCCTTATGTCCTACCGTTAGGTAATGAGTCCTTATGTCCTACCGTTAGGTAATGAGTCCTTATGTCCTACCTCCAGGTAATGAGTCCTTATGTCCTACCTCCAGGTAATGAGTCCTTATGTCCTACCGCTAGGTAATGAGTCCTTATGTCCTACCGCTAGGTAATGAGTCCTTATGTCCTGCCTAATGAGTCCATGTCCTCTGAGATCTGGGCCTCTGGTTTGAGTAACGTTAAGGTTTATCGCCAGCACACCTCTCTGTGTAAATGTGAAATAAACACCGACAAACAGCACAGAATACGTTGACACAAACACACTGGAACGATTTAGAAGCACTATAAGAAAACTAACACTTATGTTGATTTAACGTTAGTACATGTGTTTTATTGGTGGACATGTGTTCGTGGTTATATTATGGGTCTTTTGACGGTAACCGGAAGACTCGCCCCCCAAAACACGCTCGCACCGATTCCTTTTCCACCGACCGCTCGCTGGTTCTTGTATTCTTGTTTTTGGTCGTCGGAATTTGCGCCGTTTTGGTATTCCTTTTGACCGCATTGCTTTCCCCTCTTCTTCCCGATACAGCGTACCGACGCTGAAACTTTTAAATTTGCATTCCTATCGGTGAAGGTCGCTTCACTGAATGGACTCGTGGTCATTGGCCGTGTGTCCATGACGGACGATGGCTCAAGCCGTATCTATTGTTCCCGGGGGAACAATAGATACAATAGATAGGGGGAATTTCTTTGAAATTTTACACGGCACACCAAGCCCTCTCACACAGCACACTAAAGGGCTGCGGAACGGCTGTTGGGAAACGCTGCATTAGACACTACATCATTGACAGTAGACTATATATTAGACACTATACATCCATTCAGACAGTAGACTATATATATAAAAAAAAGGAAAACGACATGCACATCCCCAACCTGAACTTGGGCAGGTGCTGAGCGACGAACAGTAAGCAGAGAGAAATAAATAAACGTTCGCACAATGAGGGCTCCAAATGCTACAGATGCTTTATTGCACCACGTTTTTCAAGCTCAAAGCCCTTCCACTATATATTAAAGGGATTGTAGGCGATTCAGAGATAAACAAAGAAAAAAGCTCCAGCAGTTCGTTTCCCCGACCACCAGGGGGTGACGTAGGGAGGACTTCCATAGAGTTAAGGGGACTTCTAAACGGGCCATGCTGAATATAGGTTACTTTATTCGGATACAATTCGCGGAACTGCCCGCCCCTGCCGGTTCTCTGAATTTATATTTTTAAATAGGCTCTTTCATGACAAATTGACCACATATATGAAGTTAAACAACTAAATTCTATCCAAACGCTATCTGAAAAGTAAATTATGTGCCTCAAAAACGAAGTTTGAGAGCGTTTTCAAACCGAAAGTAAAAAGTTCACACGGACGCGCACGGATGCGCACATGCGTGCGTTCATTTACGGCCCGCTACAAACATAAACGGTAGGGAAAATACGATTTCAGAAAGAGGACTGTTTCAATGCAGGAAAACACCCCAGCATCATTATATAGTGGCTGATAGAGGGGAAAAAATGCAAAATATATAGATATTTTTCAAATTTAGGCTTAATGTTGCCAACAATCCCTTTAAACGCAACATCCATTCAGACAGTAGACTGAACATGGTCTCCTCATCCCCATTCCCAGGTGAACATGAAGGAGCTGAAGGACGAGATGAAGCAGTTCTTCTCTGGAGATGAGCAGCTGATGGTGGAGCTGGAATACAACCTGAAGATAACCGAGAAGGAGAACCAGGCTCTTCCGCCCGGCTGTGACTTGACCCCTGCCCCGGTGAGCGCATGCACACGCTTATCCATACAAACACCGAATAGAACTGGAAGATGGTTCCAGATACTGAAGGCAGGCTCTAGACCAGTGGTCCTCAAACTTTTTTTGTGCCAAGGACCCCCAAATTGATATGTTTTTGGCCACGGACCCCCACCTGAAAATATGTAGTACCAGGGACCCCCAGAAGCAAAAATTTGAGTTCAAAATGTTCGCCTTTTTAGATTTGCGCACATTTACGAGATTTTTTTTAAACTCGCAATGAGATTGTATAGATCTGCTATTTTTGAATATCCAAAGTATAAGATATGGATAAAGCGGTTCAAATGGTTGACACTGTATTAACCAATTTTGCTGGGGACCCCCTGGTGCCCTCCCCAAGGACCCCACTTTTGACCACCAATGCTCTAGACAAAATCACACGGGTAATTTAGGAGTTTTACAGTGCACCAATGTTTTCAAGAGTTTTGAACAAATTATAAGACTGGAAGCTTTAACCCATTACTACCTGGAACACATCTGTGTCACTTTAGATTTCTTTGGCTATTCAAAAAATAGCAGATATACAAGCTCATAGCGCAGCACCGAGTGCCGCGCTATGAGCTTGTAGATCTGATATTTTAGAAAAGTTTTTCAGATTTTTTTTTAAAATCGCCTCAGGTCTTAATGGGTTAATAAAACCAGTCTTTAAAATAGGGTTGTTACGGTAGAAGGCTTGGTTGAATATCCACATATGATAGTGTGTGTGGTGTGTGAGAGATAGGGGGTGGGGTAGTATAATAACATGATAATGCAGATTGTGATATTTTGGCAAGACAACATTGGGATATTACAGTATCATCTTTGATATCGTCCAAGCCTCAACTGTATCTCGATCTGAAAGCCAGTGTTCTTACTGAACCCTAATGACTCTACACTGTGTTTTCCTCTCCAGGCCCCCAAGGTGCTCCTCAGGCTTCCTGAACATCATTTTGCCACGCCACAACCCTTAAGATCTGGACAGACACAACAAAATCGGTACTGGAAACATTTTATATCCTAGTTAATGAGCACATAATATTCAGACAATTATCTATACATTGAACACTGCATCCATTCAGACAGTAGCCCATTAGACACATCCAGTCAGACAGTAGACTAATACATTAGACACAATTCAGACAGTAGAATATACTGTACATTGGACCATTGGTTCTCAAAGTGGGGTCCGGGGACCCCCAGGGGTACTTGAGGGGGTTCCAGGGGGTCCCCAGCTAAATGATGGATAGGAACCAAATGGACCCTTATGGGTCTGTAACTCTGAGCGTGTCCAAATGGAACCAAATGGACCCTAACGGGTCCATTTGGTTCCATTTGGACACTCTCAGAGTTAAATTAACATTGATTTTACAATATAAATTGGGGTCCCAGAGATATAAATGCCATTAAATGGGGGTCCGTAGTCTAATGCATGTCAAACTGGGGGTCCTTGAAATTAAAATGGTTGAGAATCACTGCTAGAGCCGTAAAAATCTTCTCTTATGGGGGTCCCTGGCATATCTTTTCAAATGGGGGTCCGCGGGCTAATGAGTGTCAATTTGGGGGTCCTTGACATGAAAAAGTTTGAGAACCACTGCATTAGACACGTCGTCTATTCAGACAGTAGACTATACATTAGACACTACATCCATTAGTGCCCCCAAAATCACACAGTGATAATGGTCTTAGTGCCCCCATCTAAAGTGTGTGTGTGTGTGTGTGTGTTCCAGGCGTTTATCCCTGCCATTGTCACTTGTGGAGGTAGCGAAACGGAAGGAAGCTCTCAGTGGATCAACCAGGAGCAGTCTGAGCTGCAGTGTTCCGAGACCAGGTACTGTTGTCTCTCTGGCTGTCATGACCTAGGCTGATAACTTAAGTAGTGAAAATAGCAGATCTACATGCTCTCACTGCGTCGAATAGCGGCACGTTACGCTTGTAGATCTGCAATTTTCACTAGTTTCGCCGTAGTTTTCTCTGCTGATGGCAACTTGCAGCCAAACTACAAAAAATCACACCCAGTGTGAAGTGGGCGGTGTGGTCACAGTGGTCATCACAGTGATGGAAGTTCACTTAAAGAAAAGTAATATTGTGGACTAACCATTGTACACCCCTAACTTAAAAAAACCCATAAATGTGTTTTTTTTAAGTGCATAGTCCTATTTATAGGGCTATGCACATGTGTCATGTTTCACTAGCCAATCACAGTCCTGAATAGACTGTGATTGGCCAATCACGGTGCAGGGTTAGGGGGGTACATTGGTGGCCAATCACAGCGCAGGGTTGGGGGGGTGCAATCATAGATATTAGAAACCTAGATACCTCATTGGCCTCTGCAGTTCATTGGGGCGACTGGTATCGCAATACACGGCTCTTCCGCAGGGAACCTGTCACTCAAAGTGACTACTGGCCAATCACAGCGCTCGCAGCGCGTTGACTACTGGCCAATCACAGTGCGTCTTTTCCGGGACTTGTCAGTGCAATGGTTCTCAACCAGTGGTCCGGGAACCACCAGTGGTCCTTGAGGGGGTTCCAGGTGGTACCCAGCTAAATGATGGAGAGTTGATAACCAAATGGACCCTTATAGATCTTTAAATCTTGAGTATAACATTTCACACTGTCAAGAGTCAAATTGTTAAACATCTGCATTACTTACTAAACAAGTACACAATTAGAGAACGTAAACAATTGTTATTTTGACAGCATCTTATCGAACGATAACATATTCTACGTTTTGGGTGTGAGAGGCTAAAGCTTATCAAACGGTGTTCCGTGACTCAAATGCTGAATAAATAATGGACCTTGATATGAAAAAGGACCAGTCTCTTATTTGAATTTCACAAATAGAGTGTGGAGTTTGCCAAGTTCCAACTAACTGGATGCTGCGCACAGCTGCTGCCTCTCAAAGGGTTAAGAGCTGGGTTACAAAAAGACCCGCCCCCACCTGCCTCTGATTGGCCTACCGAACTTCCGCTTCTGTGACGCACACGACAGCCCTGCGGAAGCAGGAAGCGCGCCCGAGATACGAACGCTTCAGAGCCGAAGGAGGCGTCTACCTTTATATGTCTATGGGTGCAATGTCCAAACCTCACATATAGGGGCGGTTTCACCGCCCAAAAACTACAAATGCTCCTCATAACGCCAAAATGTAGTTACAACAGATTAACTGGATGGGTGTTTTTATTTCTGATAATTTAAGATGGTTTAGAATGCCTTTAACATTAACCGGTGCTCGCCTTTCCAGTAATGAAAAAGATCGTTAAACATGGCACACGGTGCTAATTGTTAGGGGAATGAGCATTGCAACAGGCAGTGGTTTAAAGAGGCTTGTTGTCGGCAGAAACCTTGTATCTCCATATTTAAACTTTTTATGTTTATTTGTGAATTAATGTGATTTCAAATGTAACAAGCGCTTGTGACTAACATTGGATCCATTGGTTATGTTTTCCGTTTCCTGAAAAGTAACAGTTTTGGACATAGGCGGTTTCCCCCCGGCAGTGACAATATGTAATGTAGCTGTGTGTCGTATGTCATTTAGTGTATTTATCTAATGATGGTTTATTGTATGTATTTAAGTGCATGTTTGAAGTGAATTGTGTTAAGTTATGTTTTCGGTGCTGGACAACGAGTATAACATGACTTATGTTTCCAGGTTGACTGAAATTATGCATTTTCTTACAGTAATGGGCAAAGGAGCAAAAAGCAGATTGATCAGCACGCCTGCTGCCCCCAACGGTAGGTCATAATTAACGGTCAAGAAAGACACTAGTATGTTGTCAGGAGAAAACCCTGATCTGTCATATGTCAAAGTTGAGTTGATTTCTTTTTTGAGTGGTGCCAACCACTCCTACATTTGACCGTGTGTGTGTCTGTCCGTCCGTATGTTTGCGGACGGCCTCAACATGTTTGTGTCTGGCCTCAACAGCTGCAGCTGATTGCAACACAAAGATGCAACCAGTTACACTAATTAAACACAAACAGGAGTGCAACACATGCACATAATGAACTCATCAGAGGCACCACTCACTTCACACTGGGTGTTATTTTTAATTGTCAATCACAATAGTCCTTTTTTTTTTAAATACTTTATTGCAGGTTCGTACATTACATTACATGTTATTGATTTCATTTAATTATTGCAGGTTCGTACATTACATTACATGTTATTGATTTCATTTAATTATCTTACAAGTTTTCTTTACTTGTTTAATTCATCCTGCATCACTTTTCTTTTATTTATTTTTAATTACATATAAACAAAAATTAATACAAAGGGGAAATAAAGAAGGTAAAATAAGAGGGGGAAAAAGAAGAAAACAAAAGAAAAGAGAGGGGAGGGGGGGGGGGGGGGGGGAGGGATAGCTTTCCTGCAGTACTCCCAAATCTGTTTTTACACTTCATGTATTTTTAAGTCCCATTTACTCTTTTTTTTTTTTACTCTTTCAAATTAATCTTCACGGTTTCTCATTTTGTGAGTAATTCTTTCCATCTCTTTAATATTTGTAACTGTTATTTTCCAATTATTAATAGATGGTGAATCACAATAGTCCAGTCGTGGAAATGAATGGGACATTAGGATTATGTAATTATGTATGTTTCATAATGTCCGTTTTCATGTTAACGTGATAGCATCACATTTAAAAAAATGGTAACGGCTGGTATTATCCTATCACAAGATGTAAACATATTTACTATAATTTAGCTTAAATGTAATGTTGAGTTATAGCTGAAAAAGAACTAGCTATATTAATAACTAATTATTAATACTTGAACCCTCCCTGCTGTGTGTTTCAGCCGGACTCTCTGACGTGACGTTTGGTGAAGGATTCAGCGCCATCTTGAGTGACATAAACTCCAGTAAGAGTCCTGTCACATACTCACAGTACACTTTATGTTCTTAAACGGCTTGTTGTTAAACCCATTAAGACCTGAGGACGATTATACAAATGTCGCAAATGAAAAACATGTGTTGTTTTATCAGTGGTTCTTAAACCTTTTTCATGTCAAGGACCCCCAAAAAGATATGTATTTGGCCGCCAACCCTTATCCTTGCATTTGTGCAAGGATAACGTATTAAGTTTTGGTGGCCATGGCACCAATTCTGGATAAAAAACAAAACCAGAACAAATAAAAACTGTTATGTTTTGCAAAATTGAATATGCAGTAATGTAAAGTATACATGACTTGCAGTCAATGGACTGAACATGGTTAACATGTAAGTAAGTAAGTAGCAGATGTTAAGGGCAGGTTGTAAAACACTCTCCTCCTTTTAAAACAGGTTCAGCAACTGACAGTGGTCCATCCCTAAACCTGGGCCAAGGCCAGCAGTAAGTAGCAGTTATGTTGTCTCTCTGTCTGTTAGGGTTGGTTTAATACCGACCTCAGACCAGCATTAAGTATCGGTTATGTTGTCTTTATGTCTGTTAGGGTTGGTTTAATACCGACCTCAGACCAGCATTAAGTATGTCTTAGCACATTGATGGCCAAGATCGCATTGATTCGTTCTTTCATTTTTTGGGGAAAATTCCACAAGGGACACAGCTTTGGAATGATCGATCGTCACTCAGAGAAGTAGAATGTGGATGTGAAGTCGTTCCAAAAAAAACAGGAAGCCATCCGCTTCCTGTTTGGGATTTTCAGAAAAACAGCTGTAACTCGGTTTCTTTTTTTTTTGCATTGAAAACCACTAGTTTTCACGCGCCGAAGCCCCAAAATGGCGGAACGTTGTCGTTCCTGTGGATACACAGATCCCTCCGCTAACCCACGGGGACTATTTTGTTTGTGTTTTTGGGACACAATGTCGTTTCCACAGCGTTTCAAATATCATCGGATTGAGGTAATTATACGCTGGCAAGGGGATAGAAAACTATGTTTAATATCTTGGCAATCAATGTCTGTTGGGGTTGGTTTTATGCGGAGTTGCTGCTTGTTGTGATTCCAGATACAATCTAGTAATGGCATGAACACAATTAAAACCATTCTAACAAACTCTAAAGGTGTGTTCAGACCGGACGTGAAAATATCTTTCTAAACGCTTGAATCGTGACATTCGCTGGGTGTGACATTCGCTGGGTGTGACATTCACTGGGTGTGACATTCACTGGGTGTGGCGATGGGATAAAAGTGTTCAATTAGCATGTTCAGCTAATCGTCTGCTCTTGCATGCTGTCAATCACTGTACGCATACTATGGAAACGGTACCGAATTCGAATAAAGTTTTATTCTAGCAGTTGTATGAAGATAGATTGAGCAGCTATCTGAAACCTGCCTACCAGTGACGACATCGGTAGGCAGGGTTGTGCATTTCAAACTTAGTTTTAGTTTTGTTATTAATGCAAGAACAATGGCTTATAGGCTTATATATTCCAGCATGCTAACATTCCATGAAGAGAAAGGCTGTAGTTTGTGTTTGCTTGGAATCCCCATCGAGGATGTCACTGCTAGGCAGGTTTCTGAACTGTCCGCCATAGGCCTGGCACTATTATTACACAATCGTCTAATCGCAATTATTTTATATAATCGCAATTCTTTTTGCATAATCGTCATAATCAATTCCATGTAAAAAAAAATCATATTTTCAAAAATTGTGGAAATAGCAGATCTATAAGCTCAAAACGCGTCGCATCGCGACGCGTTTTGAGCTTATAGTTCGGCTATTTCCACTATTGTTTATTTCTAAGTATAAAGTAATTAAATATGTGCTATTTGTCATATCTGCCCTGTGCAACTTTTGTTTACGAAAGCTAAAAGCCAAACAGAAATGACATTTTTATTCATAATGTTCCATTAATTTTTCAACGACAGAAACGCAATTAAATCGTTAATTGCAATCATTTGAGTGATAATTAATCAACTTAAATTTGTAATCGTGACAGCCCTGCTGTCCGCACAGCCCACCAATGAGCGACTAGACAAACATTCTGCCATCTTTAGGGATTCAAGTTCTCAGTCGCCACAGCCGATGTCAGTCATTTGGATTCCATAGAAGCATGTTTTCTATAGAAGCATGTTGCACAGCGAAAATAGCCGATCTACAAGCTCTCAATGCGTTCCATTGTAGATCGGCTATTTATTTATTTTTGTTGATATTGGAGCATTTGAAGTGGTCAAACTAACTACTATGTTCAAAAGCATTTTCCATAAAACCCTAATGGTCTGGGATATTTCGTAAAAGCAAAGGTTAAAGCCTCAATCTGTGATTTCTTCACCTGGTTGGCAGTATGTAGGAACAGCAGTAACAATATTACTAAAACATCATCATTGTACATCCGTGTTGATTTCGTAGACTAAAACTATGACGAAAATTGTTCGTCGAGTACCTTTTTTCACTGCTGAAAACTAAATAAAAACGAAAAACTAAGCTATGATGACTAAAACTAAGACTAAATATATTGACAATTTCGTCAACAACTAAATACTAGACTAAAATGTTAGTGAGGGACTAGTGGAGAAGAGATCCAGTAGAACTAAGACATTTTATGTTTGGTTGCGCTCTGAAAATAGCAGATCTACAAGCTCACGACGCGCTGTGAGCCTGTAGATCGGCTATTTTCAGCTTAAAATCAGCCATTATGACGCCATCAAGGCACCGCCAAAATACATTTTAGTCGACTACCTGGTAAATCAACTGTAGATTTAGTCGACTATAATCTTGTGATATTTAGTCGACTAAAACTAGACAAAACTAAAACATTTCAGATGACTAAAATATGACAAACTAAATTGAATTTTATTCAAAAGACTATGACTAAAACTAAATCAAAATTTGATCAACACTGTTGTACATATTGTGTTCAGGAATCCGTGCTGGTGTGGGGGAAGGTTTCCTTTTCATAATGTTTCACAGATCGTCGTGAGATTTCTTTTTGCTTTAATCCCTGCATCTTATAGTGAGCATTATAGTGAGGACCAATTATACGAAAATTAAGGTTGAAAATAAGTGAAGTGCTCCGTTAAGTAACAAACGTTTCCTTGTTCTCCAGAGCTCAAGGGCCGAGGCTGTGGAACGTCCAGTCTCCCCTCAGACAGGACAAGAAGAAACGGAGGAGAAGAAAACATTAAACCACATTGACACCTAGCATACTGGGGGGCTAACGTTCTGCCAAAAACAACACATCTATAAGTTCAAAATGTGAGGCTGTTTTTTGCCGAAGATATTTAGCGCAGAGCGAAAATAAGACTGGAGGGGCCTAGTATATTTATTATAGACCCAACTAAAGTATACAGTGCATGGGTTAATTGGTTAACGAGACGCCTGGTACTGGTTACGTACTAAACCAGTAACCAGAACTGGGTTGTCATTCAACATCGGGCATGGCTACTCTTTTTAAACGCTTGCTATTTTGATACTTATTGTTATAGACGGAAGTTATGGTATTATTTTGCTTTGTTTGTCATACTCTATTGTACATTTTTTTCTAATTAATAAAATTTATTAATGCATGATATCTAAATTGAGTCCTTCTCAGTTCCCTTTACAGCAGCTGTCACACAGGAGCACACAGGAAGTGCATTTGGGTACATTTGTGCACCCTCAGAGTTAACCCATTAAAGGACGATTTCACCCATTTTTAACCTACAGTATCTTCATATAATAGATCCTCACAAATGCTCCTGATGAAATTGTGTAATTTTTTTCCTACTCAGTCTGTCTCATAGGAGGGCTGTCCACAGTAGTGATGGGTCGACGTCATGATCGATTCGTTCAAAAGAACCGAGTTCTTTGCCGTGAACAACCTCGTTCACTTCCTGAAACTGTTACGTTCACGCTATCGTGCATGCCCCCCTTCCCCTCCCCCCGTACACAGGACGGGAGGTCGGGCTGTACGCGCGACGTAGTAATAACGCTCCCGCGATGGTGTTTTTCACTAGAAAATAGTGCTACTGAACGAGAACGTGAACAAATCATTTGAACAAATCATTGCAGTGAACGTGAACAAAATTGTTCGTTCACTGAAATGAACGCCTTTTCAGCCCGCGACCCCAAAATAATGCGGAAATTGACTCGCGACCCCACCAACTCTGGAGGTCATTTATACACATAAACTTGCACGTTCGGTGCGCATTTGTAATGTATTATAATGGTAAAATGTTCCATTTGTAATCATTTTTAGATTGTATTTCATCCATTCTGTTGAATTTAAAGTAAAAAAAATGTTTGACCCAAAATAATCTCGCAACCCCACCGTCAGTCTCCCGCGACCCCAACTTTGGGAACCCCTGCACTAGTCCACAGCAGGTGACGGCATTAGTGAGGACCAATTATATGAAGACTTGAATGAATGAATGAAGGTTGAAAATGGGTGAAGTCGTCCTTTAAAGACCTGAGGCCGATCCTACAAATGCCTTCTAAATCAGTAGTTCTCACACTTTTTTTGTAATTAAAATTGATTCAACATTTTTCAAACACTTTCACAATCTTTGAAAAATGTTCGCTTGTACAGTACTCGCTTGATATAGCAGATATACAAGCTGAGCTTGTATATCAGCTATTTTTGAATAGCCAACGCTAAAATCTAAAATGAATGGTGTTAAATGGATACATTCAGGGTTCCCACAGTCATGAAATTCCTGGATTATTTTTTGACATACTTCTGAAGATGTTACAGTGTACAGTACATCCACATAGCAGCATATCATTGCTGTCAGGAAGAAACCTTGTATCTCCAGATTTAACTCATTCAGTGCCATTCTTATTTATGGCAGTTTGGTTCCGAGTGCCACAGTCAAAATTCATTGTAAAAAAAAAGTGCTTAGGAGCCGAGATACAGCCTTTTTCAGTAAGAAGTGAATGGAGCAGCAAATCTTCAAATCATCATATCTTGGGTTCTGAACATAAAAAAGAAAAAAGGAAAAAAAATATATATATATATATTTTTTTTTCATGATGTCTTAAATGTCACGTGGCGCTCAGAGGCCATGATGTCTTAGACGTCATGTGGCACTGTACTAGTTTTTTTTTTTCCTGTAAATTATGCCCTACTTTGTCATACTACAGTATTTTTACATAAGTACAACTATTAATACCACCATGTAGAAATACTCTGTTACAAGTAAAGAGTCCCGTATTCAAAATTTACTTGAGTAAAAGTACAAAGCATTGTCATCAAAATATAGTAAAAATACTAATTTCACAGAATGTCCCTTCACAAGTTTTGAAAATGGCAACTACAAGCCCGCAACGTGTTGCTTAGCGATGCGTTTATTAAAGGAGAATTCCGGACATTTTAAGTGTTATCTTTGATGTGTCGTTACTCACCTACCGACGTAAACAGTGGCATTGTTTATTTCCAGATATTCCCCTGTCGTCATATTTTCAACCTCCTCCGTTGTCATAATGGGAGCGCGTGTCATAGGGAAATTCGTCTATTATAACCGATGCAAAGTTATTTTTTTCTCTACTACTACTCATTGTGGAGTCTGATGATAGTCAAACATGCAGTGAAAGTTCCTGAGAGGCTACCGCTAATGACGAACGAGCTAACGCTAGTTGCTTGTTTCTCAACATGGCAACACCAAGTTGCCAGGTTCTGGGAGAGAAACAAGCAACTAGCGTTAGCTCGTTCGTCATTAGCGGTAGCCTCTCAGGAACTTTCACTGCATGTTTGACTATCATCAGACTCCACAATGAGTAGTAGTAGAGAAAAAAATAACTTTGCATCGGTTATAATAGACGAATTTCCCTATGACACGCGCTCCCATTATGACAACGGAGGAGGTTGAAAATATGACGACAGGGGAATATCTGGAAATAAACAATGCCACCGTTTACGTCGGTAGGTGAGTAACGACACATCAAAGATAACACTTAAAATGTCCGGAATTCTCCTAACTTGTAGATAGGCTTTTTGAAAAATGTAGAAGGTGAGAGTAGTTAAGTGTGTTTAAAAAAAAAAAAAAAATATTTAACCACTGAAAGTAGTATTAAGAGCTTGTGACTAAATAACTACATTGGGTCCATTGGAACAAAGTTTTTTTTTTTTTTTTTCATTTCCTGAAAAGTGGACATTAGGTCCAACCAGGGGCGGCCATAGCTGAGTGGTTAGTGAGCCCGCTTAGGGAGCCAGAGGCCCTGGTTGCCCCAGGTACGATTCCAGGCCACGCCAGCATATGTGTTGATGAAATGAAATTTGTCCCTGAGCAAGACTCTTAACCCCTAATTGCTCACAGGCCCTCATTGGAAACAAGCCCGCAAGGACTTTCATGAACGTCCTGTTAAAAGGAATTAGCCTTATCCTTACCACAACAATATTATCAGTGTAAAAACGTTGGGCCAATCAATAATCATTCTCAGCTTATGTCACCATAAACTTGATCAGTATGTTACTCGTTTCTGCTTTGCCTATAAAAATCTAATCAAGGAACTAAACAAATGTGCCAAAAAAAAAGTAAAAACATTTAAATGGCAGATAACATTTCAAAATGTTGTGAAACCTGCACACACGGTACTGGGCAGTAGGGGGCGCCCCATCCATCATCTATGGTATTGTTGTATACTATCAATATGGGCCCTACCTGCCATTTTTTTTTGTTTTTAAAACGATCATGTTAATGATTATATGATTACATTTCAATTCGTTTTACTGCTTAAAGTAATAAACAAAACATTTTATTTGAAAAAATAAGTATAGGATATCTGCCTACATTTATAAATTATGGTATGAGATTTAATATGGATAATTATGTTTTATAGCATGTGTATATATACATATATAAATAAAATATTAGGCAGAAATTATCCAATATAATTATATATATTATATAGATAATTATTATTAGTATTACTACTCCCACCTTATTTTAAACTTAGGGCCTTGAAGACATCCTACATTAAATGTATCATAGATGAATCCAAGGCAAAATAAACTACCCCATGTCGAAACCCAGCCTTCAGGGGAGAAAAAAAAACAAAAGGAGGAGTCAGTGGTTGCTAGGGAGACCTGGTAAAGAGCGTCAGTCAGTCCGGTTGGCTGAGAACCGTTTGTTGATTGAACCGTCGTGATGCTGCACGCACAGTCGCACACACACACGCATGCACGCACACACACACACACAACAACACATCAACATCTTGGATCTTCATTCAATCGGATTAAGGAGAAGCGTGACTGTAAATTGGAGACAATAATCAGGGACAGTAAGTAGACTCGCACGCAGACGGACTGTGGTGCTCTTTAATGTCGGCTCTGGTCTGAACCTATAGGATCTTAAAGGAGAGATCGGGAGAAAAAAACAAGGTTCTTGGACTCGGTTAACCTTTATTTTTTTTGCCCGCATGCAAGAGGCGGTGTCCCGGTTCGATCCCGAGTGGAAAATCGAAACAGGGGTCGGTCTGTTTTTTTTTTCCATTTGCAACAGGTCGATATAAAATAATTATCGTTGTCATTCAGATTCAATCGACCGCACAAGAAGCGATCGACGCACACGGCGAGCTAATTAACCCTAACGGTATAGAGAGACTCTCTACAATACATATAGAGGAGAACCTAACGGTATAGAGACTCTCTACTACTAGAATACATAGAGGAGAGAACCTAACGGTATAGAGAGTCTCTAGAATACATAGAGGAGAACCTAACGGTATAGAGAGTCTCTAGAATACATAGAGGAGAACCTAACGGTATAGAGAGTCTCTAGAATACATAGAGGAGAACCTAACGGTATAGAGACTCTCTAGAATACATAGAGGAGAGCAGATCGAGGAGGAGAGCCAGCATGAGGAGTTTGGAGCTGATCTGGATCCAGTAGTGATCTCTCCTCCTACACACAGACAGGGATACAGGGACGGATCCAACACGGGGTGCCAACATGATGCCGGTGAGTAGCAGCACTAACTGCCCATCTGAAAATGATTTGTGCCAGGGACCCCCAGAAGTAAAGATTTGAGTTAAAAATGTTATATAAAATATATATTCAAAGATATGCACACATTTTCCAGGATTTTTCAAAAATAGCAGATCTACAAGCTCACAGCGCGGCACTCGGTGGCGCGCTGTGAGCTTGTAGATCTGC
The DNA here is from genome assembly GCF_963280865.1 of Gymnoscopelus braueri. Lineage (NCBI taxonomy): Eukaryota > Metazoa > Chordata > Actinopteri > Myctophiformes > Myctophidae > Gymnoscopelus > Gymnoscopelus braueri. Next base: position 8,273,708 of record NC_137604.1, read on the forward strand.
TATTTTTGAATAGCCAAAGCTAGGTGGTTAAAATGATTGTGAGGCTATGTTAACTAAATTAGCTGGGGACCCCCTGGTACCCCTCCAAGGACCACTGGTTGAAAACCACTGCACTAATACTTTTACATTTTGTTATGCGAAGATTCAAAACATTTTAACCCAAATATGCTGATATGTGAATATTTTTTGTTATCATTTCAATTGGTTTGTGGTTGTTATAGTTTAGGCTGATCTGACTATCAGCTGTGCATATAGGCTACATAATTATGTAGATTATGTTTCTTGTAAGAAACACCTATCCTGTTAATTGAGATTAACAGGAATATATGAATCAATATTTGTAATAATATAGTGGGCCTAAGTCTTGTACTGTGTGTGTGTGTGTGTGTGTGTGTGTGACTGTGTGGTCACATTCAAACACAGTAAAATCCTCAAGGTTATAATTTTCCTCACACTGACTGTACAGATGTAACCAAATGGACACAAGTTAAGGGTTCGTTTGGTTACAGATTTACATTTTTCTAAATATGTTATAAATGGATGGATTTTACAAAGGGCTTTAAAATGTATATATTCACACTGACTCCATTAACAGACATGTATCTCCTTCAGCTGTAAGTGGCAGAGTGTCAAAACAGAAATGCCTAATAATAGTGGGTTAATTATGATGTACAGTATTTGGCGTTAAAGTTATGATCCATCCATATTTTCAGTAGTACCTGAGGGACATATATAGTTATTGGTTCTGGTTTGGGTGCCACAACAATTTACAAGACAAATAAAAACATGCAAATCACCATTAGTGTACAAACCACAAAGTCATCCTCTTCAGTATCATTCAATTGAAGTCAGTTATTGTTTAAAGTCCTGCTCTGCTATACAAGAGTACCAGTTGTTCAAGTTAAATTAAAAAAAAAATGTTGTTTTCAGTCAGACATTTATTCAGTATTTCTCTCTTTAAAGGTAGGGTAAGGGATATTTTTTGGTTAAAACAAAACGTTTATTGTTAAAAGGTTAAAGCACTATATTCTGATAGTAATCATTGCTATAGAGTGTTTGTTCAGTCACATGGGTCTTCCCAGTCTCTCCAGCTCTTTAATAAATAGAAAATACATTTTCAACATTTTCAGCCAATCAGGAGACCGTATCCATTTATCAGCTTCAATTTTATAGTGTTCCAGCTCCAATTTTGTCTGCTAATTTCTTAGTGTCATCACTTCCAATTTAACTTGTTTAATCTGTATAATGACTGAGTTCTCTATCCTGATTGGATAACATGTATATCCTGATCTGAAAATGCATTTTCTGTTCAATAAAGAGCTGGAGAGACATGGAGACTCCTGTTACTGAACAAATACTCTACTAGCGCTGTTTTTATTTTTTATTTTATAGAGCTATATTTAACACTCATTATAACCAAATATGATCACTTACCCTACCTTTAATACCTGTGGTGCTTTAAATGTTATGATACTTGATATCTTCCATAGTATACATCCTTTCCAGAGCACACATTTTGAGTATGTTTTTGGGGAAGGGAGTATCTATTCTCTTTTATTGGGATTGAAACCATCAAGATAATGTAATTGCGGTGAATTTCCATTATCAGGATAATTGTGAATATAATATATTGGAGTCAATATTTTCACTTGTGACTTTTTCATTTACTTATATAGATTCAAAGTAGTACACGACTATACCACAATGCCAATTTGACTTTATTTTATTTAAAAAAGCTCATTTTTATGTATTCATCCTTTATTTATGAAGGGGAATCTTATAATTTATGATGTAGGCCTAATATTTAACCACTGTGTCCTTAGTTGACCGGAGTCCCCCAGAGCTCGTAGATTGTCTATTTTCGCTGAATGTTCCCCCCCCCCCCTAGAGTAAGGACGCTAGGGTTCAAGTGGTTTCTCTTTTTTTTTGCATTCATTGTGCTGTCCTTGTTCTACCTCAGTCTGTGTGCTATAGGTAGGTTATTTTTCATGAATGGACATTTCTCTCGTCGTGATGACCTGCTGTCCATTTGAATTTGTCTTTCTATGATGCGAAACAAATATTTATTTCTTAAGGTGTTCTTTAACAACTCATTCAGTGCCAAACATATTTCTGGCTATATCACCCCTGTGCCAAGGCCAAAAATACATTGTAAAAAAAAAAGTGCTTAGGAGCCGAGATACATCCTTTTTCAGTAAGAAGTTAAACAAGAAGTGAATGGAGCAGCAAATCTTCAAATCATCATATCTTGGGTTCTGAACTTTTTTTTCAAAAATAATAATAATAATTATATATTTTTTTCAAAACTTTTTTTATTTTTTTTAATTATTTTTTCAGGACGTCGGAGACGTCATTGGCACTCTGGGCTTATGAAAAACGTGACGTCGGCGACGTCATTGGCACTGAATGAGTTAAGGAGAAGTGATTACAGTATATTTTGTGACATTGTAAGAGTTTTAACTAAGCATAGTTTGATGATCATCGGGATACTATTATTGTGAATGGTAATTATTATAATCTCGGTGTGAAATCGTCATGTCATCCCATGCCCATTATCTTCGCATCCATTCACACTAATGACGACAGTAGAGTTGAGCTATATTTAGAAACGGCATAAAGATCTCACATATATATATATATATTGACTTCTCCTCTTGACTGACATCAGTTGAGCCCTGGAGTTTGGTTTCAGTGAGACTGACTTCATGACAAATGTCATGTCAATAATGTAAAGCAGGGTTCCCCAATAGGCGGCCCGCGGGCCATTTGCGGCCCGCGAGAGTCAACTGTCCGGCCCACGACGACTCCTGTAATTTTTTTGAGAATATATATATATATTTCTTTTTAACAAAAACATGTTTTTGATTTGTTTTATTACTGTGCAAGCAGACTGTAACAAACACATCTGTAAGTAAATTGTTGATTCTGGACTTATTTAGATTTTCAGTATGTACAACTGGCTGCTGTTAATCTGTATTACTTTTCAAGCAGAATGTAACAACCAAATATTTTAAGTAAATCGTTGGTTCTCAACTTCTTTAGTTTCCAGAGTGAATTTTTTCCTTGTGTGACCCTCAACACAGAATCCCAGGCCTAAAATAACTCAAATTAGCTACTCTGGCCCTCGGCTTGGTATCCTAGACATAATTTGGCCCTTGGAGAAAACTAATTGGGGAACCCTGATGTAAGGGCTCTGTAACACCTTCATAATAACTACAGCAGCCAGCAGCTCAGTGGCCTCGTGGTTAAGAGTGTCTGCTCTGAGATTGGGAGGTCGGGGGTCGATCAGTACCCAGCCGAGTCCTAACAAAATACCAGTGGTGGAAGAAGTACTCAGATATTTCACTTAGGTAAAAGTATAGCAATACCACAATGTAAAAATACTCTGTTTACAAGTAAAAGGCCTGTGTTCAAAATGTTACTTGAGTAAAAGTACAAAAGTAATGGCATCAAAATCTACTTTAAGTACCAGATGTAAAAGTAGTGACATTTTGAAAATAGCAGATCTACAAGCTCACAACGCGTCGCATCGCGACGCGTTGTGAGCTTGTAGATCGGCTATTTTCAAATAGCCTATGTATAAAATATGGCTAAAGTGGTTAATGTATGTTTCATAATATAATTTATGTCTGCGAAGTAACTAGTAACTAAAGTTTTCAAATAGTTGTAGTGGAGTAAAAGTACAACATTTACCTAAAAAAGTACTGAAAACTGAAATACGCCATTAAAGTTAAAGTACCTCAAAATTGTACTTAAGTACAGTACTTGAGTAAAGGTACTTAGTTACTTTCCACCACTGCAAAATACTATAGAAAAAAAATACCCAATGCCTCCGTGCTTGATTCTCAGCATCAAGGGTCGGATTGAGGGTAAGTCCCTTGATCCAACCCCTATGGCAAGGGGGGGGGGGGGGGGTGCTAGCTGGCTCACACGCTGCAGCAACAGGAGATGGGCTCCTGAGTCCTGACATATGGGCCACATGTTTCTGGAAACGTTGGTTCCCAATGCTACTTACTGACTTACATAACTAGATACTCTTTATTAGCCAAGTGGCAGGACAAAGAATTAGACTCGCATAATAACACTACAAGAGATAAGCCCCATTTTACACATAAGCCTGCTCATAGCGGGAATGTTGTTTTTTGAGCCTAGGACCTCAATACTGCTGGTTTTATATCCTACCAGGACCTCTAGTACTGCTGGTTTTCTATCCTACCAGGACCTCTAGTACTGCTGGTTTTCTGTCCTACCAGGACCTCTAGTACTGCTGGTTTTCTATCCTACCAGGACCTCTAGTACTGCTGGTTTTATATCCTACCAGGACCTCTAGTACTGCTGGTTTTATATCCTACCAGGACCTCTAGTACTGCTGGTTTTATATCCTACCAGGACCTCTAGTACTGCTGGTTTTCTATCCTACCAGGACCTCTAGTAGGCCTACTGCTGGTTTTATATCCTACCAGGACCTTAGGCCTACTGCTGGTTTTATATCCTACCAGGACCTCTAGTAGGCCTACTGTTGGTTTTATATCCTACCAGGACCTCTAGTACTGCTGGTTTTATATTCTTCCTGTTGATAAACATGGTACAGAGACAACAGGATGTCACAGTGTAAGACATGGTGTATTTACCAGGCCTCAGTTGACTGTATTCCAGCTCTTTAATGAGCCTTGCATGAGCGTCTGTACAGACCATTACTTCAACACTTCCATTTTTAGATTCCAGTCTCATTTGAAAGCATTCCATTACAGTTTAGGCATTTAACACACAGGCTTATTATCCAGAGCGAAGTACAAAGCGCACGATCAGAGTAAATGGCATGAATGAACCCTATTAGCAAAGCACGGGGTAAATGGAGTGCAAAGAAAACAATTAAACTGCTACCAAGTAAATAGGATACAAGGTAAACATCAAATCTAGCATCTGTCTCTAGACAACATGGTATCTAAATACTATTAGAGCATTTGTGTGGTCGAGCGAACGGAATATGTCTATTTCAATAACATAACGTGAACAAGTAACTAATAAGTTATTATATTATTAAGTAATATACAAGTATATAGCCGAGTTCACAGCATTGTGAGCTTGTAGATCTGCTGTTTTTGAAAATGTTTGGAAAAGATGTGCCTATAATGACATGCTCAAAATAGAGACGCCAGCTTGAAAGTGGTCAAAAAAGCGGGCAGTGGTGGAAAGTAACTAAGTATATTTACTCAAGTACTGTACTTAATTACGATTTTTAGGTATTTTTTACTTTACTGGAGTATTTCCAATTTTCAATACTTTTACTTCTACTCCACTACATCTCAGAGGCAAATATTGTACTTTTACTCCACTAAATTTATTTGAAAACTTTAGTTACTAGTTACTTTGCAGATATAAATATTTTTATTATAAAACATACATAAACCACTTTAGCCCTGTTTTATACCTTGGCTATTTGAAAATAGCAGATCTACAAGCTCACAGGAGATCGGCTATTTTCAAACATTTTAGTACTTTTGGTACTTTAAGTATATTTTGAGGCCAATACTTTTGTGCTTTTTCTCAAGTAACATTTTGAACACAAAAGAGTATTTTTATTTTCTGGTATTGCTACTTTTACTTAAAGGGATACTTCACTTTCGGGCCGGGGACACATTTAAAAAAAATATTAAAAATAAATGAAAAAAGTTATGGAAAATTCATGGCCCCCTCACACATTAGTAGGACACTCTAATGCGTGAGGGGGCCATGAATTTTCCATAACTTTTTTCATTTATTTTTAATATTTTTTTTAAATGTGTCGGCGGCCCGGAAGTGAAGTATCCCTTTAAGTAAAATATCTGAGTGCTTCTTCCACCACTGAAAGCAGGACACATTATGGCTGCATAATTGCAGATACAGATGTCATCAAAAAGACAACATAGTGTCCTAAATTGTTCTGGCTCAGGAAACAACACTGACAGTTACATTGTAACAGTGAGTGTCTCTCGGGCAGCGTTGACATCATTTCCCTAAAGGACCCGAGATCAGGTATCAGCCCTCATGTAAAGCAGAACTGCGTGGGGATAAACAAATGAACCCAAGCAGAACTTGCAGAACTCGTCGACGGTCTAAAAGGAACTGCTCGTGTATTGTATACCACGACAACGGGAACAAACTCACAACTTCCTGTAACGACGCTCCTGTCTAACTGACACACAGGAAGTGATGTAGCGATGCTTTTGTGTTGTTTTTAGGACAGGGGTTCTCAAAGACCCCCCAGATAGAGGTCCTTTAAGGGGGTCCCCAGCTAAATGGTTGACAGTTAGGTATCAAATGTAACTTTGAGATTGTACAATTGGAACCAAATGGACCCTTACAGTTCTGTAACTCTGAGAGTGTACAAATGGAACCAAATGGACCCTTACGGGTCCATTTGGTTCCATTTGCACGCTCTCAGAGTCATCGGGGGGGTCCGTAGCCAAATGCTTAACAAACTGCGGCTCCTTGAAATTAAAAAAGTTATTTAACGACTGGTTTAGGACAAAGAACCGTTTTTGATCGGGTTAGCTTTGTTGTGGTGTTTGTCTTTGTGTTTATATAAGGTGTGCTATGCCTTTCTCGTTTGTACAAATGGATCTGGTTTGGCTGAAGGCCTCTTTGTTGTCTAGTCTTCCCTTATTGTACTATCATTATCAGTTATATGGTTTGGTTCATACAGTATAGCCTCGGTTAATGCTTGTTTTAATTCAATTCTCTGATCTTAATGGTGTTGTAAGTGATATTTCTTTGTCAAAATAAGAGTTAAAAAGCCCTACGGTATTAGACTGTAGGCCTTTTTAACTCTATATTCTAAAAGTATTCATTTTGCTAAATAATATTTGTTCAGTGACAGGGGTCGCCCTGTCTCTCCAGCTCTTTAGTAAAGGTCGGGTACACATTTTCAGGACAGAGAACTCATGCAGGACACAGGATAAACGAGGGAAATTGGAAGTGATGACACAAATAAATGAGCTGACACAATAATGGACCTGGAACACAAGGTGATGAATACTCATTTTGAGGTTCTCTCTCCCGATTGGATGAAATGGTGAAATGGCGAAAAAAATACGGATCTACAAGATCAAAACACATTGTGAGCTTTTTTCATCTGCAATTTTTGGTTTGTGTCGTGTGATAAAGTACAGTATTTAGGGCTTATGTGGTTAGAGGTCGGAGGGCCAATACATCATCGGATAAACACACACACACACACACACACACACACTCACTCACTCACTCACTCACTCACTCACTCACTCACTCAGTTCAAGCAGCATCGGTACAGGACTGGTGATCTCCCAGTGCAAGGCTCATATTGGAGTCGTGCAGCTGCTGTTCTTTTACTTACAGTGAGTCAAACGTTTGAATGATAAATTAATAATCGTTTCACTTCATTATATTCATGTTATATTCATTGTTCTACAGCCACACAATAGATCTCACCGCTGTTCCCTGGTAACTGTTGCCACAGTGACCAGAACAGAGAGAGAGAGAGACACACACACACACACACACACACACACACACACACACACACACACACACACACACACACACACACACACACACACACACACACACACACACACAGTTCAAGGTTAACTGGGCATAACATTTCAGACATCATTGTCATACAAAAAGGAGGAACTGGACAACAAACTAAGCTGGCAGAAATCACCTGGTGTCTAAACAACCAGAAAAACGTGTGTGTGTGTGTGTACACACACATTTGCATTACTTGTGATAGTACTTGTGATGGTCAAATGTCCCCACAGCTAATTTGAGACATAGAAAAATGTTGTTTAACATATTTGGGAAGTTAAATTTGCAATTAGGAAAAGATTCAGATTAGGATTAGACATTTAGAGGTGGGTTGGGGCCATTTTCAAACTCGTAGAGCGTCTACAAGTATAAAATAATTGGCATTTAGAATTCTAGAATTTAGAATACCTCGCGAGTATATAATACGTGTGTGTGTGTGTGTGTATGTGGTGGGGGGGTGTGTGTGTGTGTGTTAATCTAATCCTGTGGTATCACGTGACCATCCTGACCATATGGTGCCTTGCTGCGCTGACTCAAACATTCTGGATCTGAACACCCACTTGCAACCTTTAACAATGACTAAGAATGGCAGCTTATTCATGTAATAATAAAAATATGAATTCATAATTATTATAATTGTATTAATAATTACAACAATGATAATGATTGCAACAATAATAATAATACAAGTTGCTGTTTATTTTTAGTATCAAAGTATTAGTATTTCTATAATTAATTCGTTATCAGTAGCACTGCTCTAAGTACATTGGTTCACATACATACAATAAAACAATAAAGGAGTGCTATTTTCTTTGTTAAAATAAGTGGTAAATGGCTCTATGTCGTGATAGTAATCATTGCTACAGAGTGCTTGTTCAGTAACATGAGTCTCTCCAGCTCTTTAATAAACAGAAAATATATATTTTCACGTCCGGATGCACATTTCATCCAATTAAGAAAGACAACTCATACAGGATAAAAGATAAGCGGTAAAAAAGAAAAAAAAGAATGAAACGTGTAATGGATGAAATTAGCAACCCGCCTGAAAATGCATTTTCTTTTTATTCAAGAGCTGGCGAGATATGGGGAGATATAGAGCTTTGATATAGATATAGAGCCTTTTTACAAACAACAAAACTTCTACAGCACCTTGCGTGACAGAGAACAGAAGCTGTGTGTTGTGATTTTGCACAAGGGGACGTTCGTGTGATGTATCAGTGAGACTGACTCAGATGTGTGAAGTTGTAACTGGTTTCCATTTGACCTGGTTAATGTCTGTAGTAACAGATGATGCTCATGGGGTTGATGTTGGGGGGGGGGGGGGGGTCAGGAATAATAGATTTTTGTACTTGGCAGGATTAGGCTGTGTTGCACAAAACAGGGGGTTTACACACGCGCACACGCACACGCACACACACACACACACACACACACACACACACACACACACACACACACACACACACACGCACACATGTGCACACACGCACTGTTGTTTGACAAGCTCTCCTTTTTGTACTCATTATCCTAAATTAATTATTCATGTTGACTGCAACGTAGCAGACTTAAAAGACGTAGAACTGTATTGAAATGCTTATGCTTTTAGGCTATAAGTGCTTCAATATGGTGAACCTCTTTTCTTTATAAGATAGATGTTTTAACAAGAGAAGAAAGATGTTCAAAACAATCCTCAATGGCATCTCTTCCCTAGTTGTAATTATTGGTTCATTTATAGTTATAGTATTTTTTTTAATCTACACAAAGAAGTGCAAGTACATGAAAGAACTGCTCAGTTAGCTACTGTAACATCAGTACTTGTTATTAGGCCTGTCACAATTATGACATCATCGTCTAATCGTAATGATTTGAGATGATTGTTTTTGCATGATCGTCATAATCATTTCCATGTTGAAAACTGTTCATACATTTTTCAATATAAAAAAGAAATAGCTGATCTGGTTAAACGTTGTAAGCTTATAGATCAGCTATTTCCGCTCGGCAATTTTGTTTTTGAAAGTATACATATATTCAGTCAATTCTTATATATAAGTATTATATATTTAAGTTATTTGTAATCTGTCCTGTGCAATTTTTTTTTTTTTTTTTTGCAACTGAGCCTAAAAGCCAAACAGAAATTACGTTTTTTTCTTCTTTTTTTTCTCCATTATGTTCAATTCCAAAAACACAATGAAATCATTGATCGCAATTATGTGTGACTGACAATTAATTGTTAAAATCCTTAAATGGTGTAATGGTGACAGCTCTACTTGTAATGAGTTGCTTTTCATCCCTGCCTCCTGGTCCAGTACTGATATCTGTTACACATTAACCACTTAACTCCTATGTACTTATTGACTGGTGTCCCTCAGGGGTCTGTACCGTGTGTGGCTAGTCTCTGGAGACAGACTGCTGACTCACACCATTTTCCAATGCGTCGGTCACTCAGTCTGTGCTACAGAAACGCTGAAAATGCTGAGAAGCTACAGCTTCTCCCCATCACACTATGCTGTAAATAGGGCTGTCACCATTACAACATTTAACCCATTAAGACCTGAGCCGATTCTTAAAAATGTTTTCTAAATCCTAAAAGTTTTTTGAAAAAAAAAAAGAAAAAAGATTCAAGATTTTTCAAAAATAGCAGATCTACAAGCTCATTGAATAGCATTGAATAGCCAAATAAATCTAAAGTGACACAGATGCGTTCCAGGTCTTAATGGGTTAAGTTGACAATTGTCATACAAATAATTCATTGTGTTTTTTGTCATTGAACATTGGAACATAATGACTACAAATTGAATTTCCGTTTGCCTTTTAGGCTTTGTAATAAAAAAATCACACCCTGTGTGAAGTGGGCGGTGTCTTGCTAGCTAATCACAATACTGAATGGAGTCAACCAATCATGTACAAAAAATAAATACATTTATTGAAACACTCTTTATGATGGACGGAACCATAACTTGAAAAAAACAAATTAATGGTTTTTTTCAAGTTATGGTTTCTTATATAGGGCTATGCACATGTGTCATGTGACACTGGCCAATCACAGTCCTGAATAGACTGTGATTGACCAATCACAGCGCAGGATAATTGTACAAATTTCCTGGGCCCAGATCACAGCGCAAGATATTTGTACATTTTTCCAAATCTCACTTATAGGGGCGGTTTCACCGCCCAAAAATGCACAGGGCAGATATGACAAATAACTTAAAGGTTGGGTAAGTGATTTACTTTTGTCAAAATAAGTGTTAAACAGCTCTTTATTAAACAGAACATGCATTTTCAGTGCTCTCTCCTGATTGGCTTACATTTTGTCACCTGAAAATGTGACAAAACCTGAAAATGTAAATGTACTATATGTACCCTGAAAATGTACTATATTCTATTTACTAAAGAGCTGGAGAGACACCTGTGACCGAACAAACGCTCTGTAGCAATGATTACTATCAGAATATAGTACTTAAACCTTTTTAACAAAAATAAAATAAAATAAAATAAATACCACTTACCCTACCTTTAAATATACAAATAAATTACTGGCAGATTTAGATGTAGATTTTATACTTTCTTTAATTATTTTTAATACCGGAAATTTGTGATACAGTGTAAGCTTGCAGATCAGCTATTTCTGCTATGTTAGGAAAATGTATGACCATTTTTCAACATGGAAACGGATTACGACGATTATGCTAAATAATTGCGATTATCATCTCTCAGCGTCTCTTTTTGTTGCTAAGCATAAACATATGTATCTGTATCAAACAGGTGGATGTGTGTGTGTGTGTGTGTGTGGGTCTCTTGTGCACAACGCCAGATGTTAGCAGCAGATGTGGAAGGTTTGATTGTGTTCTTTGACTCCAGCTGTCAGTGTGTCAGTGTCTGTGACGTCATGTTTTGCTTGTGAAGAGGATGTTGATACATTGTTTACAGTTGACCAGAAGGTCAGCAGCAACATTTCCACATTGCACTGTAAAGCTGAAACATATCTAACAGGGGCCGGGGATTATGTTTTCAGTCAGTCTGTGAGTCTGTCTGTGAGCAGCTAATCTGCAGCGGGAAGAAGTCTCCCCTCAAGGCTTTCTGACAGAAAACGTGTCCTACCTTGTTTTTCCTTGAGACTATAAGTGAAAAACCCATATTTAAACCCATAACATAGGGATTGTTGACCTACCACTTATACTAGGCCACCAAACTCGACCTGCTTTTGCATGGCCCCCTTTCTGATAGAAAGCCTTGAAGGGAGACCTTGACCAACTGCAGCTAATCCCGGGCACCGCTGGACCGAATGGCATGAAAAGGTCCCAGTAGGCCACGCCCTCCCACACAACTCAACTCCCATGGGACGTTAGAGCGATAGATAGTATATGGACCAATGGTTCTCAAAGTGGGTTCCAGCCTTCCAGGGGTTCAGCAAAAGTTGTTAATATAGCATCAAAATCAGTTTAACCACTTTAACCATATCATTTCAAACTGAAACTACAAGCACATAATGCTATGTTTGTAGATGTGCTATTTTCAAGAAATGTTCAAATAATTTGAAATAGTTGGAATGTTTTGTTTTGAAATCTTGTATTGGCGTCCCTGGCACACAATATTTGCAAATGGGACATACATTCTTCACATGAAAGGTTTGCGAACCATTGATTTAGACAACTGGAATAAAGTTTATCAGACAAATAAAGGCCTGTATTTGGGGGAGGGGGGGCCAGGGGGGAACAAAAAGGCATAGTTTGAATTACCAGATTGCACCTCCGGAAAAAGTGAAACGCCCTGAAGTGAACAAATGGACCGGTTCCATACATTTTGCAGCCACCCTTCACATGTGGTCTAATTGAAAACAATAAAAGAAAATAGGGTCCAGATTTTAAAATAAATAAAGAATATTTTTATTTTCACTATAGTTTAATTAATTAATTTATTTCACTGCGTGTGTAAAACACTTACATCTGCATATACTCTACATACAGTATATTTGCAAGGTGCTATGAAAATAAAGATTTGTATTAGTATTATTATTAGTATTATTAGTATTTATTTTTCCATTAATTTATTATGTACTAGAACTTAAAGTCTTTGGGTGAAAGTGAAGGCATTCCCATGACGGTTAACATTAATTAAAACATGGCTATATGCTGTACTTGCATCTTCGGAGAACTCCCATGGTCCTTTGGGCCATCTGTTCCACCAGCGGGGGAAGCTTTTCATTGGCTCAGAGCCAGATCACCTGACCTGAATTCTCCATCCTCCATCAACTTCTAATCTACACAACTAAAATACTCTAGTGTCAGTTAAACTCTGGGAGTGTACAAATGTAACCAAATGGACCCTGCACGGGTCCATTTGGTTATGTATGTACACTCCCAGAGTTACAAACTGATACATTTACACTGAGGATTTTACTGTGTACACCTGGAAAGGGTTAATTATCTCGCTCAGGGGCACAACAACTGTCTTTACTAATGATCTACTGTAGAGAGTTTAAAGAGGCTGTAAAAGAAAAAGGTTCTCTTTATATTTTTCTTTACAAGTTTTTGCTCTATATTGTCATAGATTGCTGTAGTGTTTGTTCAGTAACAGGGGTCTCCCCATCTCTTCAGCTCTAAGTAAACAGAAAATAAATGTTCACGTCGGGATACTCATTTTGTTCAAGAGCGAGAACTCATACAGGATACAGAATAAACAAGTAAAATGTCATCAGTGGTAATTTTTTTTAAAATAAGCTGACAAAATATAAAACTGATAAATGACCTTTTCTGGGGTTCTCTCTCCTGATTGGGTAAAAGTGGTATCCTGAGCTGAAATTTTTATTTTCTGTTTTCTAAACAGCTGGAAAGACGGGGAGACTCCTGTTAATTGTACAAACACTGCAGTACATAGCAATGATTGCTATCAAAATATACTGTAGAGCTATTTAACACTTGTGTGTGTTTGCACTGTTTGCACTATTTCGTCTCTGTCGGGCGAAACCTTTTAATGTTTGGCTGTCAACAGTTCCCAGAGACCAGCGACTGCAGACTGCAGTGAAACATGAAGTTGTTGAACCGTGTCAAACTAACCCATACATAATTAGACCGATATTGGCCCATGTATCGGTATAGGCATAAAATTATGTTTTTATTTTATTATTATTACTATATTTTCTTTTTTTGACAGAACATTGTAATGGAGGAAAAAGGATGCTTGGGGTAAATTGGATTTATTTATAGTTACTAGGGCGATGCTCAGTGGGAACGATGCCCTTTGGGACCGCATGCCCCTCCGGTTATGCAATGCCCGTATCATTGTACTTCAGAGCACTACCCATTAGTACTATGATAAAGGTGCTGTACTGTGATAAAGGGACACACAGACCGGCAGATAGATACAGAGATCTCCTTTTGGGCATAAAAGGGACACGGATAGACGGACAGATACAGAGATGTGTGGATTTATAGATTTCTGAAGGTTTCCGAACAATTGGGCGATCTGACTGACTTCCTACTCGCCGCGTCACTCCCTGGGGTCCTCAGCGACACACGCGCCGTGATTCCATGCATTTACACAGTGGTGGAAAAAGTACTCAAATGTTTTACTTAAGTAAAAGCATCAATACTGCAATGTAGAAGTACTCTGTTACAAGTAAAAGTCCGGAATTCAAAATCTACTTGAGTAAAAGTACAAAAGTATTGGTATCAAAATGTACTTAAAGTACCAAAAGTAAAAGTACTAAAATGTTTGAAAATAGCAGATCTACAAGCTCACAACAAGCTTTTCAAATAGCCCATGTATAAAAGTGGTAAAGTGGTTAATGTATGTTTTATAATGTAATAATTGATATCTGCAAAGTAACTAGTAACTAAAGTTTTCAAATAATTGTAGTGGAGTAAAAAGTATAATATTTGCCTCTGAGATGCAGTGGAGTAGGAGTAAAAGTATAGACAATTATTGGAAATACTCCAGTAAAGTAAAAGTACCTAAAAATTGTACCAAAGTACAGCACTTGAGTAAATGTACTTAGTTACTTTACACCACTGCATTTACAGATAGATTTATAATGATAATTTCCAATGAATTCGACTCTTGAAACTAGACTATTCAAACCTTACTCCATAATATCGGCATCGGCCCCAAAACATCCAGTATGGGTCTGGTCTTAATTATAATCAAGGACACCACTGTGTTCTAATTTGCATATTTCTGGAGAGCATCTCGTTGCTGTCGGGCAGAAACCTCTTATCTCCATATTAACTTTTTGCGTATTTTCGTAAAAGTAACGCCTGACTTGATCATATCACAGCGTCAAACGGCAATAGTAGCAGATCTACAAGCTTGTAGATCTGCTACTTTTGCCGTTTTGAATTTGAATCCTGGAAAGTAACAGTTTTGGACGTATGAGGTTTCCTGCCGACAGAGACCATATGAAAGTAGCACAGTGTATCGACACTAAGGGTATTTTCAGAGAGTTTTCTGGGCTACAGACTGTGTGTGTGTGTGTGTGTGTGTGTGTGTGTGTGTGTGTGTGTGTGTGTGTGTGTGTGTGTGTGTGTCTGGCCTCATTCTGTCTGGGAGCTGCTCTGGTCTACTTAAAACTACACACACACACCTTTTATAATCACCTCCTACCAGGAGTCCGTTCCGGTCTACTTACACCTACAGTACACAAACTCCTTTATTATCCAGTGGTGGAAGAAGTACTCAAGATATTTTACTTAAGTAAAAGTAGCAATACCACAATATAAAAGCCTGTGTTCAAAATGTTACTTGAGTAAAAGTACAAAAGCATTGGCATCAAAATACTTAAAGTACCAAAAGTAAAAGTACTCAAATGTTTGAAAATAGCAAATCTACAAGCTCACAACGCGTCGCGATGCGACGCTTGTAGATCGGCTATTTTCAAATAGCCTATAGGTATAAAATAGGGCTTAAGTGGTTGCAAATCTTTGAATATATATATATATATATATATATATATATATATATATATATATATATATATATATATATATATATGTATGTATATGTATATGTGTTTTAAAGCGAACATTTTTAACTCCGATCTGTGCTTCTGGAGGTCCCTGGAACAACATATTTTGAGATGGGGGTCCGCGGCCAAATACATATCATTTTGGAGGTCCTTGACATGGAAAAGTTGGAGCACCACTGATATAGCAGCATACTGTTAGACTTATTTTTAGGTGTGTATTGTGGAAGGCGAAATAGGAATTTAATTGTGTAGTGTAAGAACCCATGGTGACAATACAGACGCCTTGACCTTGACCTGATTCTCCTTTCATCTGTCCTGTCGTGCAGATGTTTCTCACTGCGTATACCTCAACAGAAACAAACAGCATTTCACCTGATGTTTGCTGTGTTTCACCTGATGTTTAACCCATTCAGACCGGGAACGCATCTCTGCCATTTTTAGCTATTCAAAAACAGCAGATCTACTTGTAGATCTGCTATTTTTTTTTAAATGTGAAGATATTGTGCAAATTTTTGAATATATATGTTTTTAAAGCAACCATTTGTAACTCAAATCTTTGCTTCTGGGGATTCTACAAAATGTCTTTTACAAAAACAGTTTTTTTTTAAATGTATCTGGCCATGGACCCCCATCTCAAAATATTTTGTTCCAGGGACCCCCAGAAGTTGTAACAGAGTTCAAAATGTTCGCTTTAAAAAATACAAATTCAAAGATTTGCAAAAAATAGCAGATATACAGCTTGTATATCTGCTATTTTTGAATAGCCAAAGAAATCATAAAAATGACACAGATGCATTCCCGGTCTTAAGGGGTTAATGTGTTTCACCTGATGTTTACTGTGTTTCACCTGATGTTTACCGTGTTGTTTGGTCATGCAGATGTTTCTCACGGTGTACCTCAGCAACAACGACCAGCATTTCACCGAGGTTCCCGTCACCCCGGAGACGCTGTCCAGGGATGTGGTGGAGCTCTGCAAGGAGCCTGGAGAGGCTGAATGTCACCTGGCTGAGATGTGGAGAGGAGCAGGTTAGGATGACCTTCTTATGGTACTGTTTCCTCAAACAGTGGATCGGGACCCATCTTTAGACAACATTTCAAAAAAAATAAAAGTTTACAAAAACAATCACAACTTTTCATCAATTAAAAACAATTTCATCAATAAAATGAAAAACATCTAATCATTTTCATAAATAAATAAAACAAAAGTTTAAGAAGTAATGAAAATAGCAGATCTACAAGCTCACAACGCGAAGCGGCACGTTGTGAGCTTGTAGATCTGCTATTTTCACTAGCTTGGGTCCCCGGGCAAACGTCTAATTTCTCTCTTGGGTCTAATGAGCAAAAAAGTCTGGCACCCACTGTTCTAATGGTACAGCAGTTCTCAACCTTCCCTCAGTTCTTGACCAACTAGCATGTTTCAAATAATCCTCATGGCACTCATGTGGCGCAGTGGTAAAGCACCTGCCCACTACCGTGGAGTCTGGGGGTTCGAATCCAACGCAGTGCATCCGGCTTTGTCGAGCGTCTATACGAACACAAAATGGTCTCCACATCCTCCTGATGGTGGCTTAGTAGTGACTCAGGTGAGTCAGTAGGCTACAACAGCAGTGACAACGCCCACCCTTTTGGCATATCGACTAAATTGGGAAGAACAAAGTGGTATAAGAAGTCATTTCTATTTTATTGTGCCAGTGTCACTTACCAAAAATAGCCAATCTACAAACTCACATCGCACACATATCGCACTGCGACACGTTATACAGCTGTTTTCAGTGCACAAAACTGCACGCAAGCAAGCCCTTAAATTCACCGCCAATAGGGAGAATTCTCCCTTTTTTCTTATTTTTTCTTATTTTGTTTTTGA
This sequence comes from Gymnoscopelus braueri, assembly GCF_963280865.1. Taxonomy (NCBI): domain Eukaryota; kingdom Metazoa; phylum Chordata; class Actinopteri; order Myctophiformes; family Myctophidae; genus Gymnoscopelus; species Gymnoscopelus braueri. Next base: position 8,291,080 of record NC_137604.1, read on the forward strand.
ATTTCTAAAATGTTTCTCAAATTTTTGAGTATAATTTTTTTTTTCGTTATTCACAACGAATTAGGAGATATATATATAAAATAAAAAAATAAAAAACATTCACTTCAATGTAAAAAAATAAATGGACAAATAATTCAATTTTTTTCTATAAAAAATCGTTAAAATGGCCGGCAGTGGATGAGTACATTATGAATAAAATTAACAGCCAATATTTAATTTCTGGCTTAATTTTCCAACACTATGCTTATTAGTATAGATTATTTCTTAAATTTGATGGACTTTATTTAAATGGGGTTCATCATACACATTATTTTCCCCAAAAAAATAACATTTTCCCATGGACCACTAGTTGAGAAACAGTGATCTAATACATTGTTATTCTATTAAGAACCTGGCTACAACTGGACTTTATTCCTAAATTGAAGCTTTAGAACATTGTGGAATGTAAACAAAATTGATTCTTTGAATTCAAAAGATATCTCTCTCTCTCTCTCTTTCTCTTTCTCTTTCTCTTTCTCTTTCTCTCTCTCTCTCTCACTCTGACCAATCAGAGCGTGTGGTCGGGGACGGGGAGCGTATGATGGAGGTTCTTCAACACTGGGGGCAGCAGAGAGGCGAGGTGCGCTTCATCCTGCGACACGAACGGGCTCCGGGCCGAGACCCAGGTAAGGGATGCTACAGTAGTACGACTCCACAGCTACCAGCTGAACACAATGGCAATGGCACACGAACAACATCTAATTATTGAAGTAGCACTTCACCCATTTCCAACCTTCTCTTCATAATTGCACCTCACTAACACTTATTATACGATGGCACCATTTCTGTCTACTCTGCCCCCCCCTCCACCTACCAGTGACATCATTGATGGGGGATCCAAACTTATAGAAACTGCAGCCTTTCTTATGCTGGAAAGTTAGCATGCTGAAATAGAAGTTGTTCTTGCATTAATAAAATAAATACATATATTTCTTTTTAAATATATATTTTAAAAGTTTGAACTATTGTTTGGAATTGCCAAACCAAGCCTACTGATGATGTGGTTTCTGAACTGTCCACACTCAGTCCTCCTCTGAGACACAGACAGAACCGGGCCGTGAACCGGCTTGAGAAACCAGTTTTAAGCAGAACCATTGTAATTGGGGGCGGCATATGAATGAGAGCCCGCCTGGGAAGCAGGAGTACCCAGTTGCCCCAGGTTCGATTTTGCCATTTAAATCACTTCTGCGTCTTCCAACCTGTAGGATAGTGACACGCCCCCTTTGGCAAAGAAAAAACAAGTATGTTTTGGTTCCAGTTCTGAACCAACTTTTAGGGTTCTGCACCAATTCATTCTCTGAACTTTCTCAAAATTAGGGAAGAAAGAACAGAACCGGTTCAACCCCTTGTGGAAAAGGGGCCTGCGGAATGAGTACACAAATGGTGCCGTCTTAAAATGAGCATTAGTGAGCAACCATGTCTTCTATTATAAGTAGATATGGTAGAAAATATGTTGAAGTGCTCCTTTAACATCATTTGCAAGTCTAGCCGAGACAAACATTGATGTCATAAAACACCTTTATAATCATACTGGAGTTCACAGCAACAAGACAAGATACAAAATGTAAATACAGATGCGTACAGCCCATCAAATCAATCATTAAAATCCAATATAAAACATAATTCATTTGAATAAAACAATTGTTTTTCGAAAATACCAAAAATAGTCAATCTACAAGTTCACAACACGTCGCATTGCGACGTGTTGTGAACTTGTAGATTGACCATTTTGCTCTTCCCGTATGACCTTGTCCAGAAGGGGTGTGGATGAGGTCAGGCCCAGAGTCACAGTGTGCAGAGCAGCAGGGTTGCTGGCTCCAACCCGACTGCTGCAGTGGTGCTCAACCTTTTTTTCACTTCTAGACCACTAGCATAATATCCAACAATCCTCCATCTTTTTTAATCAATATTTAACATAAATGATCCCAATGCCGGATTTATACTTAGTTGTGCACCGGTGTCTTCAAGCTGACTTGTTGTACGCTATTTTCTGTGCTATTTTCTGTGCGCAACACTAAAACTTTCTTCATTGAAAAAGGTATAAAAAAAGGTAATCGATAGTATTATTGCTAAGTAAATAATGGGTAGTTGCAGACCTTGTTCAGTGGTGCTTCATGACTGAGAAGCTGTAGAGGACCTGACTGCATGTTGTCTGTGATTGATGGATAAACGGCTGCTGCCAACAGCGTTTAAGACTGTACAGGACTTCTTGGGGTATTTTTTGCCCTAGTATATTTAGCCTATACATACAGGGAATGTATCCTCTGCATGTACCCATCATAACCATTAGGAACAGTGGATAACCAATGGCAAAAAAATACATTGATTAATCACTTGAGCCCTAAAATAGTGTTGTAGAATGTAGATACCGGCGGTAGCCTATTTTGACTATTTTGGGAACAATTTTGAATGAATGTTTTGTTTAGTTATGCATTAGTTTTTTTATCGACAATCTCACAACGTGACACGTTGTGAGATTGTATTTTCACTATTTTCAGTTGGTTGATATTTTCACTATTTAGGAAGATATTATTGCCACAATATTGATATCAAAGGGATAGTTCACCCCTAAAATGACTTATTTTCGATCGATTACTCCCCCCATTGAGACTTGAATTCATGTTTTTTTGTTTTTGTTGCATTCCTAAGCCAATAATTTCACTGTGGGTAACTTGAGCAGTGTTCCGGTAGGAGACACAAAGAGTCTCCTTTGTGTCTCCTACCGGAACCGCTGCCGGTCATCAAATTATTGGCTTAGGAATGCGACAAAAACAAAACACATATCCATGAATTCAAGTCTCCATGGGGTGACTAATCGATAGAAAATAAGATTGTTTTTGGGGTGAACTATGCCTTTAAGGTATTTGTTCAAAGATATTGTGAAATGTGATTTTTGTCCACATTTGGCCCAGCCTTAACGAGACCCTGAACACATTGAGAAGGAGAAGTTTAACCGTCAGTTCCACACAATCAAGATAAGATGATTCCCAATACTCTCACACAGTCCTGTCCTGACTCCCGTCTCAGACAAGACATCAATCAAGCGGATTTAAAAAGCCACTGGATTATCATCACAGTGTGTTACACTGTTGTTTCATTAGAATCACTTTCACCGACCACAGACTGACCAGTAATCAGCTTAGCGTCAGACCCTGCTGAACATGTGCTTCTGTATGGGCTGTGCCGTCCATCACGATCACCTCTATCTACTTCATTATGTTAACCGTTTAAGACCGGGAACACATCTCTGTCATTTTAGCATTCATTTATACTTTGGCTGTTCAAAAACAGCAGATCTGCAAGCTCATAGTGCGGCACCGAGCGCTATGAGCTTGTAGATCTGCTGTTTTTGAAAAATCTTGAAAGTTTGTGCAAATCTTTGAATATATATATTTTTTAAAGCGAACGTTTGTAACTCAAATCTTTGCTTCTGGGGGATTCCCTGGAACAACATATTTTATATCAGTGGTTCTAAAACTTTCATGTCAAGGACCTCCCAAAATGATATGTATTTGACCGCGGACCCCCATCTCAAAATATTTTGTTCCAGGGACCCCCCAGACGCAAAGACTTGAGTTAAAAATGTTGTTTCAAAGATTATACGTATTCAAAGATTTGCACAAACGTTCAAGATTTTTCAAAAATAGCAGATATACAAGCTCGAGCTTGTAGATCTGCTATTTTTTGAATTGCCCAAAGTATAAAATTATGGTTATAGCTCAAATCTAAAACGACACAGATGCGTTCCTGGAATGAATGGGTTAACAGCCAGCTCACTGGTTTTTCTCTCGGTTCGGTTCCACGTTCCATGACGCTCATGAAAACCTCTCATGTCAGCACTGACACTGACGTTTACATTTTAGAGCAGGGGTCTTCACTGTGTTCTTCAGGCCAAGGACCCCCTTAGCTGACAGAGGGATGAAGCAAAATCCATATCACACAAAGATCTGGTTGCACAACACTTCAACAGTGACTCTGCAGCAATAACAGCTGGCAACACTTTGGTCCGTTTTGTAGCTTTTTTTCAGGCCAGCGACCCCTTAGCTGACAGACGGATGAAGCAGGGACCCCCCAGAACATACTGTAAACAATTATGTTGCAGATTAAAGACATAGTTCATCCCCAAAATAACTTTTTTTCTATCGATTAGTCATCCCATGGAGACTTCATGTATATTTGTTTGTTTTTGTGTCATTCCTAAGCCACTAATTTGATGACCGGCAGCGGTCCCGGTAGGAGACACAAAGAGTCTCCTTTGTGTCTCCTACCGGAACCGCTGCCTACCGGTCTGCTGGTCATCAAAAAGTAGTTTTTTGGGGTGAACTATCCCTTTAAACGTTTTCATAGATAGCTTCATAGACGCGTTTGACAGCACTATCATCAGTGTTAATGTGTAAAGTCATGTTTTATTGTTAGTTGCCTTATCTTTTCTATCATTATGTTGGATTCATGTTAATGTGTATTTTCAGACCTTTTACCACTTAAACCCTCAATACTTAGTAAACTTGACCTCTGGCTCTGTACTTGCTCTTGTTCCCCTCTACACCAAACCTTTTCGCCAAAAATAGCAGATCGTGCTGCGAGGTGTTGTGAGCTTGTAGATCTGCTATTTCCGGCTAACGTTCCCCTCAGAATAGGGATTCTAGGGTTCAAGTGGTTAATGTCAAAACAAAGTTCCAATCACACAAAGATTTGATGGCCCCCATTGTTGTAACTCTGAGGACCCCCTGTTGAAAGACCCATGCCCTAGTGTGAACGCAGCATCGGGCTTGGTTGAAGAAATAGCAGATCTACAAGTTCCAGACAACAAATTTGACCGGACTGTCTTACATCATTCAGAGGCTTCACAGTGTTTGGCTTGTGTAAGAAGTTGTTAAGCCTCAGTCTCCAGGCAATAATCAGATTTCTCATATTTACTGGGATTGGTACTACTGTGTTCCATCTCTGACTGGCTCCACTGGTCTCCAGTAAGCATGCTGTAGACACAGCTGTGTGGACGGGTGCAGAGAGTTCACTGAAACCCCTGAGCATAGCGCCAGCAGACCTAGAAAAAATGCACAGGGATTATTTACAGTATGTAGGCTAATCCAGTGGTTCTCAAACTTTTTCGTGCCACGGACTCCAAAACTGATATCGTCACCTTGCTAAACTAATGGCCTAAGTAATTATTTGTGGAAAATTATATTTTTTAAGTCAGCTCCTCATGACACTGGCCACCTCTGGTAAAATCTCCTAATTGAAAAGGATCATGCTGTTCCCTCCCATTTTAGTATAATGGCCTAACTCCCTAGTGTGACTTAAGCCTTAATAGGCAATTTTTTGGGCCTAAGTCACATGGTTTTGTTACTTAGGCCAAAAAAAAAACACACCAAAGAATGGCCTAAATCAGTAAATACTTTGGCCTAAGTCAGATTGAATCCTATTTAAACCTATTTAAATCTCTTATGTTACATAACTGAGAGACATTGTTATTTCTATTTAAATAGTCATAATTTGTTATAAACATTTTGGGTGAAATGATTAAGAAATATCATATAGTTTAGCTTTGGATCAGTTTTTTATTTTTCCTGAAAAACTTTACAAAATGACAGGCCATTAGTTTAGCAAGGTGACGATATGTATTTGGCCGCGGACCCCCGTCCGAAAATATTTTGTGCCAGGGACCCCCAGAAGAGAAGATTTGGGGTTGAAAATTCTAAATTATTCAAAATGTTCAAGAATTAAAAAAAATAGCAGATCTACAAGCTCGCAGCACGGCACGAAGTGACCCTCTGTGAGCTTGTAGATCTGCTATTTTTGAATAGCCACAACGTATAAATGGATAAAGTGGTTAAGATGATTGTAATGCTATGTCAACTACTTTAGCTGGGGAACCCCTGGAACCACCTCAAGGACCCCTGGGGGTCCCCGGACCCCACTTTGAGAACCTATGGGATCGACAAGCTCAAAGTGCGTCGCTTCGCGCCGCGTTTCCAGCTTGTAGATCTGCTGCTTTTGATGCTTTTGTGTGACGCTGTAGTGTGATCAAATAGGGCGTTCATTTGCGAGAAAACACAAAAAGTTAGATTATGGAGATAAGAGGTTTCTGCCCGACAGCAACGATATATACAGTAACGTGAAGAAAGATGTTCCTGTATAGATGTGTCTGTCTGCCTGCCTGTCTGTCTGCCTGCCTGTCTGTCTGTCTGTCTGTCTGTCTGTCTGTCTGTCTGTCTGTCTGTCTGTCTGATGAGCGTGTGATCTCATCACTGCAGGTGGATGCAGAGTCAATTCAAGTCTCCATGGGGTGACTAATCGATAGGAAAAAAAGTATTTTTGGGGGTGAACTATCCCTTTAACTTACGAGAAAACACAAAAGGTTAGAATATGGAAATGAGAGGTTTCTGCCCGACAGAAACGGTATACAGTAATGTGAAGAAAGATGTTCCTGTATAGATTAGACCTCCAGAAAAATGCGAGTATGCGATCATATAATTTACCGCATAATCAGCAAAATGGCGCATAATAATGCAGGGATAACGTTTTTTCAAAAAGGCCGCATTGCATCACATAACATGTGAATTATATCGCATAATATGGGCATCACATCGCATATTTATGCATATTTCACAACTTTTCACATATTTCGCATATTTCACAACTTTCCGCATATTTCGCAACTTCCCGCAATTTCACCGCATAAAATTGCAAAAACACCCGCATATTTTGTCGCATAATCAAGAGTTTTAGCCCACATAATCAAGGATTTTTGCCCGCGTTTTTCTGGAGGGTCTAATAGATGTGTCTGCCTGCCTGTCTGCCTGTCTGCCTGTCTGTCTGATGACCATGTGATCTCCTCACTGCAGGTGGATGCAGAGACCAGGCCAAGAGGAACCTGCTGAAGGCCTCGGTGGAGAGAGCCCTGGAGAACGGAGTGAGTGTGAAGAACAATCACTTCGTTGTACTTGTAGTGTTGAGCACCGTGCAGTGGGGGGGAAAGCACTCACATTTTATACTTCGTCCCTTCAAAAATAGCAGATCTACAAGCTCATAGCTTCTTTGAATATACATTATTCTTAAAGCAAACATTTTAACTCTTAGCTTCTGGGGGATGGTCCCAATGATATTTTCAATAGGGGGTCCCTGGAACAAAATGTTTTCAGTAGGGGGTCCCCCCTGGAACAAAATATTTTCAGTAGGGGGTCCCTGGAACAAAATATTTTCAGTAGGGGGTCCCTGGAACAAAATATTTTCAGTAGGGGGTCCCTGGAACAAAATATTTTCGGCGGCCAAATACATATAATGTTGGGGGTCCTTGACATGAAAAAGTTTGAGCACCACTGATGTAGAAACATAAATTTTTCAGAAAACTGTTAGGATTTAGGAGACATTTTGTAGAATGGGAGCCTCAGGCCTTAATGCGTTAAACGCATATCATAATTGAAAAAAAAAGACTTTAAACTAGCGATTGAAAACATAAAGTATTTATGAAAATCTTTCCCTATGGTAATAAAACCTCATTCACTTGAATGGAGTGTTATAGTGAGTCAGCAGGATGGGAAATAGAAACATCTGCTGGGTCATTAATAACTACACTTTCTTCTTCCTGGGCTTCCTGGGTAATGACCTCCCCTAAGACAAGAAATAATAATAACTCAAATCAAATCATGTGAATCTTTAGATCCACATGGGAACGTCGTGGCCCCATGAACACAACAAAATGCATCAAGCAACAAATAACATCAAGTCCTTCATTTATGACTGAAATACATAAGAGGATGAGAGTTAACCCATTAAAACCTCTCTAACCATTATCTTATACTTTGGCTATCCAAAAATAGCAGATCTACAAGCTCATAGCGCGGCACCGAGTGCCATGCTATGAGCTTGTAGATCTGCTAATTTTTTAAAGAGAACATTTCAAACTCAAATCTTTGCTCCTGGGGATTCTACAAATGTACATTCATTTTTTTCAAAATGATTATATATTTGGCCACGGACCCCCCAGAAGCAAAGATTGGAGTAAAAATTTTCGCTTTAAAATATATATTCAAAGATTTGCACAAATGTTCACGATTTTTCAAAAATAGCAGATCTACAAGCTCATAGCACGGCACTCGGTCCCGGTCTTAATGGGTTAAAGAAAAAATGCAAACCTATCAAATGACACCGAGTATTTCCATCACCCACTTTGTTTCATGCCTTCTATTCATCTCATTCAACTCGAGTTCAAGTAAGTCTATCTCCAAAAAAAACAGCTAATTTCCATGAAAATGCGTCTAATTTCAAGCTAATTTATGAACACACAAGATCGCAGGTGTTAAAAAACAGAATACGTAGGCTTTTTTCAATTATTATTTATTTATAAGATTTATTATTTTATTTTGGTATTCTCATTCGTATAGTCACAGAGAGACAGGAAATGCGGAGAGAGCGCAGGAGAAAGACAGAGAAAATGCCTGGCATTCTGGACCTACTGTACAGTATGTGTTACAGCAGTGGTTCTCATAGGAGGTTCCAGGGGATCCCAGCTAAATGTGTTAATACAGCAGCACACAATGTCACGTCGCGACCCGTAATTGTAACGCAGTTTGTTGTCTAAAATGCTGATTGGCTTGCACATACAACATATAAACTGTACACAGGACCCCTCCAGCGTCAATTTGCCGGTGTTAATTTAACTCAGAGAGGGTACAAATGGACCCCTGTGCCCGAGTCCATTTGGTTCCATGCATTTTACCCACTAGGAGTAGCAAAAACAAAACACCCAAAACAGCTCTTTTAATAGCCACCCGAACATAATTACTGCTAAATATCATTCATCAGCAGTCAAATCAGTTCAAGGGCTTGTGTCAGGTTGCTGTTTCCCTGTGTGGGTTAGAGTTGGATGAGTCAAGTGGCCGTCTTCGATGTCTTTGCATTGGTCATTTCTTTATGTAAAAAAATAAGAAAATGGTCGCCAATGTGCCAACCCCAACGGCACCTTCCCGCGACCCCACTTTGGGTTGCGACCCATAGTTTGAGAACCACTGCTCTAGAGCAGTGGTTCTCAAACTTTTTAAATTTCAAGGACCCCCAGTTTTATAGGCATTGATAGCATTTATATATCTGGGACCCCAATCTACTCAGTATAATCCTTATTATTATTTTAACTATGATAGTGTGCAAATTGAACCACATTTGGTTTTCAGTTAGACTGGTAAGGGTGCATTTGGTTCGTAACTGTCAATAATTTAGCTGGGGACCCCCTGGAACCCCCTCAAGGACCACTCGGGGTCACCGGACCACTGTCTATAGAGACAACATCTGTGTGTTCGGGGGCAGGGCCTGGAAGTGAGTGACAGGTGAGTATCTGGTTGCCCATGGTAACATCGAGACAAAAGGCCGTTGCAAGCTGCTCTACAAACGGTGTGGGGTGTGATGATTGGCCCCTTAAGCTTGATCTGTCGTCACAGGCTCTTGTCCACCCTGGTTATCTCCTCCCTAAATTGTATTGATTGATTGATTGATTGAATACTTTATTAGTCGGAAATGTAAACAGCACGTGGTACCGTCAGATATTAAGGCTAAAATAACACACACAATGTCATGGGACTTGTTTCCACTGTGGTCCTATGTATTCAATTCATCAACATAGCCTACAAAATGTACACAATAATACAAATTTAAAACACTCCGTACAAAGGAGAAAAGGGGAAAACGGCGGCAATGAATGACACCTCCTTTCGATGGGAATTTACATTTACCTCCCCTTGTGGTCTCCTGATAGATGTCTCTTTTTTGCCAGAAACCAGTGATACACATCCTTTAATGGATGGTGTCGGGGCATTCCACATGTCGGTGGCAGAATAGTAGAATGAGAACTTTCCCTTTGTTTGTTCTATATATTTGGGTGGTACCAGATCATGGTCGCTCCCTCTAGTGGTGTGGCCGTGGCCGTCACTCACTGTGGAGAAGTAGTTGGACAGGTATGGGGTCCTCACAGCCACCAAAGGCAGAAGACCGAGGCGATGAACATCCCCAATGCCACCAGGATGGGGAGCAGGAGGCTGCTGTTGTCATCGTCGTCGTATGGGTTCGGTGTTCGGTGCCCCGACCGCTTGCCGGCACTGTACTTCTTCTCTCCGTCACTGTGCTCCCTATCCCACTCCTCCTCCTCCTCCTCCTCCTCCTTCATTTGAGGCGGGAGTTTTGGCACCTCCTCCGAAGTCCCCTTCATCACGTAGAGGGCGCAGACCTTGGGGTTGTCGTAGTAGCCCTTGACAAACTCCACGGTGAGCTTGCCGCCGAAGGCGGACGCCTCTCCCTGCACGCGCAGCTTGCCGCGCAGGACGGAGAAGGGCACGACCTCGTCGTGGGCGGCGCTGTGACCCGCGCGCTCAAAGATGTCCAGGTCCTTGACCACCACGTGGCCGTTGAGACGCACGTCGAACACCTTCTGCCGCGGCTGACCGAAGTAGACCTCGGCGAACTTCATGACCAGCACGTACGCCCCGTCGTCGCGGACGGGCACCTCGTACCCGAAGGTGTGCTCGCTGTAGCGCTCGGTCTGGTAGAGAACCTGGTCCTGTGGGGCGGAGCGCATTATTTGCAGGTACGCCCCGTAATCGGACGCCACGCCTATCCTTCCTTCCAGCGGGTCTTTTCGGTAATGGATGCCGTGCGTGTCCGTGTGAGCGTCCCCTCCGGCGTTCACGGCCCAGATGACTCGTTGCGCGAGACCCGAGGAGCCCGCCAGCGCGGGGACGTAGTCGCCGGCTCCCCGACACCGTCCCACCAGCAGCAGCAGTGATACCAGCGCCGCAGTGACCAGCCAGCCCACCAGCCGTGCACCCGTTACCCGCTGCACTGCCATCCACACACAGCCTTTAGTGCGATGTTTCAGTTTAAGCTTCAACCCGTCTTTGCTTTGTCCTTATTGTAGTCTGACTGATAACACTCCGCAATCTAAGGCTAACATTTAATGACGAGCATGGTGGACCTGGGACTTCATGTGACCAACCTGTGACATTAGTCATCTGTGACGTCAGTCGTCTATGATGTATCCATGACGTATGACTTCAAATTTGGGCAAGGGTTCAGCCGGATCAGAGCCCTATTGACTTCCATTATAAGATTAACCCATTCAATCCGGGAACGCATTAGATGTCTTTGGCTATTCAAAAATAGCTGATATACAAGCTTGTAGATCTGCTATTTGTGCGAAAATGTGTGCAAATCTATGAATATATATATTTTGACAGGGACATTTTTTGACTCAAATCTTTGCTTCTGGTGGCTCCCTGGAACAAAATATTTTCAGATGGCGGTCCGCGACCTAATGCATATCATTTTGGGGGTCCTTGACATGAAAACGTTTGAGCACCAGCACCACTGATATAGCAACATATGTTTTTTTACCAAATACCTCCATATCAATATTGTGATATCATATTGTGACATTCATAAAAAAAACATTGTATTGACATTGTGATGGTTTCAGGCGTGATAATTGATGGTTTCAGGTGTGGTTGACATTGATTGATTGATTGGTTCCAGGTGTGTGGACCTCGTGTGGACGTCACTCTGTCTGATCTTCAGGACATGGCTGCTCGCCAGCAGCTACAGATCAACGCCCAGCAGCAGCTACTGGCCTCCAAGGTACAACACTCATCAATGATAATAATCAATAATGATAGGTGTTGTTCTTGTACATCTATGTGTTTTGCAGGCAGGAGTTCACAAAGCCTAATAGTCTTGTGTGTGAATAAAGTGAATTCTGAAACTTTTCAGTCAACAGTATATTGATAACTGGGTAACACTTTACTTGAGGGGGCAAATTCATATGCGTAATTAACGCTTAATTAATGATGTAATTCAACTCTTACATGAATTCATCATGAAATGTATCATGAACTCATCATTAACTCCTCGTCCTCACCATTAACACATGGTGAAGTCACTATGGCCATTAGGCCCGTAACGATACAGTAACTGCACCGATTTTTAAACGATCTACTGTATCGTTTTATTAAACAGAAAATCGTCCTGTAATGCCATTATATCCATCTAAAATCGGCTTGCAATGTAAATAATCAATTGTATCGATATTAAGAAATGGTGCCTTGTATTTAGTTCGAGACATGTTAATATTTGATGTATTTTCATGTGATCATCGCCATGTTTATATTATTCTCTCATTCCTGGGTTTATACTTGGTTTTGCGCTGTGTCGCGCAGACGCGCACCGCTGATCTACAAACTCACAACACACGGCGCTACGTCTATGTCTGTCTCTGAACGACCACCAGAGACCGACCCTCCTCGCTCATCCTACCCGCCTATGAGCACTCGTCATTGGATCGTGTCTATTATTGTAACGTCAGCTACGTTGAACATGAAGGCTTTGCCTCTCAACTGTACTCCTGAGTTTACATCAAGGTGATGATGATGATGATGATGGGTTGATTTGTCCAGGAGCAGCGGCTGCGCTACCTGAAGCAGCAGGAGCACCGGGTGGAGCAGAGGGTGCAGCAGCAGCAGGCGTCGGAGCAGGAGAGACTCCATCAGCTCCGGGAGAACGCACACAACCAGGAGGCCAAGCTCAGGCGGGTGCGGGCCCTCAGGGGCCAGGTGGAGCAAAAACGCGCCACCAACAGCAAGCTGGGTGAGTGCCGTGGGGTGAAGGGAGGGGGGTGGTGGGGGGATAGAGGTGGGAGGTGGAGGTATAGAGGTTTGGTTAAGGTGGGGTGGGGTGGACATAGCCTTTTTTTTTTACATTGGAAGTACTTTGAATGTTTTTTCATTTCATATGAAAGCCGGGAATCAAACAGTAGCTACACAAACAAAGATAGTAAGTGCAATGATATTAGCTTAGTATTAGCCACCTTTGGCTAACTCCCAGTGGACTGGGACAGATGTTTGATGTCAGTTACACATTAATGCATTCATGTCACATTTACATGCCGATTTAAGCTCATTTAAGGGAAATGTAGCCTGGTATTACCGGATTACTACTGTGGATTTAACACATTTTAGATGAAATTATTTTTTTACTGAGGTTTTTCTCCTGTAGTGAAAAAAAAGACTCAGTGAGAAGACTTAGCGTGGAGTAGGACAGGTCAGTCACATTAATGTCATCTGGGTCAGATTCCTGTGAATTAGAATAGCTCATAATGATAGATAGACAGACAGACAGACATCCCTCACAGAAGAAAAAAGTAGGCTACCAGTCATAGTTAAGAAGAGACATCACTATTTCACAGAACTGAGATATTTGTTCAAAAGTCCTATACTTGTAGGGACAAGTTGTCTCTGAGCCCGCAACTTTGGTACTGGCAATAAGGTGGTATCGACTGTAAAATAATATGTATTTGTACTTATCGTCTCTGTCGTGTGGAAACCTCATGTCCAAAACTGTTACTTTTCAGGATTCAAATTCAAAAATAGTAAAAGTAGCAGTGGCTTCAGTCCATTAGAATGCATTAGATTAGATTACAGTACAGATGAGCTGATAGATGGTGACCCAGACACAAGGAGGGTTCCCATAATACATGATTTTAAATCATGAAACCCTGAAAGACAAGCAGCTTAATGTAAATCATTGATTTACATTAAGCTGCTCGTCTTTCAGAGTAAGAGCATCACGTAGCTGACATGGAAATGACACGCGTGTGTGTGTGTGTGTGTGTGTGCGCGTGTGCGTGTGTGTGTGTGTGTGTGTGCAGTGGAGGAGATAGAGCAGATCACGGGGCTGTTCCAGCAGAAGCAGAGGGACCTCCTGGTAGCTGTATCCAGAGTGGATGAGCTCAGCCAGCAGCTGGAGTCGCTGAGGAGCAGCAGGATGGAGCCTCCTCCTCCTCACATCACCACCTCCTCCTCCTCCTCCTCCTCCTCTGCTGTGGAGCTGGAGCGCCTCTACAAGGAGCTGCAGGTGAGACCTGAGACACATAATCACAATCAGTCATTATTGTGTGTTCAACAGAAAAACACAATATAACAACAATATAACAACAATGCAACACAACACCAAGACAATACATGAAGTCCCCAGGATACACAAACCAACATGTCAGTGGTGGAAAAAGTACTCAAATTGGTGAACAGGAGATACTTACTTCATTAGTCATTATCAGAGGGTTTTGTCGACAAAATGAAGACAAAACATAATAAGTGAACAGGGGCGGCAGTGGCTCAGAAGGTAGAGCGGCCGCTTGGGAACCGGAACGTTCCCAGTTAAATTCCTGGGCTCCCCCGGAGTTGCATGTCGGCTGTCGAAGTGTCCTTGAGCAAGACGCTGAACCCCTAATTGCTCCAGATGAGCCAGCTAATGAGCCAACTAATTGCTTTCCTCCACGATGTGTGTGTGTGTGTGTGTGAATGGGTGAATGTAATGCACAATTACTGTAAAGCGCCTTGGATAAAGGCGCTATATAAATGCACCATTTACCATTTAACAATAAAAACAGAGTCAAGTGAACTTCACATCCACCTCCCTTCTCTCTCCCAGTGGTGGAAAGTAACTAAGTACATTTCCTTAAGTACTGTACTTAAGTACAATTTTGAGATATTTGTACTTTACTTGAGTATTTCCAGGCAATTTCCAATACTTTTACTTCTCCTCTTTTGTATATATTTATATATTTTTTTCTCTCGTCATACCAGTAACCTGAAAGCTGATTGTATGACATTCTGTATAGTAGTGTGTATATCTGCCTGTCTCTTATATTTCATCATGATTTGTGTGCATGGGGTTCTCATCTTAAACAAGCGTTATGCTTAATGAGGGTTTCCAGTTTAGTAGACCTTGTATTGTGAATTTGTACTTCCATGTACTGTTATGTACTGTCATGTACTATTCTCATGTCTTTCTAAATAAACTACATCAATCAATCAATCAATCAATCAATCAATCAATCAAACTCCACTACATCTCAGAGGCAAATATTGTACTTTTACTCCACTACAATTATTTGAAAACTTTAGTTACTTTTCAGATATAAATTATGATATTACGAAACATACATTAACCACTTTAGCCCTATTTTATACATAGGCTATTTGAAAATAGCAGATCTACAAGCTCACAACGCGTCGCTTTGTGAGCTTGTAGATCGGCTATTTTCAAACATTTTTGTACTTTTGCTTTTGGTACTTTAAGTACATTTTAATGCCAATACTTCTGTACTTTTACTCAAGTAAATTTTGAATTCCGGACTTTTACTTGTAACAGAGGACTTCTATATTGCAGTATTGATACTTTTACTTAAGTAAAACATTTGAGTACTTTTTCCACCACTGTCCACAGCTGAGGAACAAGCTGAACCAGGAGCAGAGCGGCAGGCTGCAGCAGCAGAGAGAGACGCTGAACAAACGCAACCTGGAGGTGGACACCATGGACCGCAGGGTGGCGGAGCTCAGACAGAGGCTCTGGAAGAAGAAGGCTGCCCTGCAGCAGAAAGAGAACCTGCCGGTGAGTCCAGGACAGCGACAACAACAACTTCAGGTTCTACTGTGGTCTACAGTACAGTGGTTCCCAAAACAGAAATTAGATTTAGTTTTTGCCCGGGACCCAAACTAGTGAAAATAGCAGATCTACAAGCTCGTGCTGCGTTGTGAGCTTATAGATCTGCTATTTTCACTACTACTTAAGCAGGGTTATTCTACATTTATTTATGGAAATCTTATACTTTTGAAAGTTTTTGGAATAGTTTTTTATCGATTTTTTTTGTTTAATCTTTTGAAATGCTATTCTTTTTAAATGTAGGAAACAAACAAAAGGGGACATTAACTCGTGACCCATAAAAATTGGTCTCCCGACCCACTGTTTGGGAAACACTGGTCTACAGGTCCTCAGGGAAAACTGGTACAGCTTGTTCATTGTGTTCACCATCTGTCTCATCAGGTACCTTTGACCTGAAACAACAGCTACAACAGCAACAGGCCAGCATTCAATAATGTCCTCAAATTTATATAGCGGCTTTCAAAAACCCAAGGATGCTTTACATCAACAAAAAGAAACAAAACAAACTATTTGCCAAAAGCCTGTGTGTCTCTTCAGTGTCTCTTCAGTGTGGACTTGAAAGAGTCCATTGAAACGTTCGTAATTCATTCAGCTTAGACAGCCTTCATCAGCGCTGATGAAGGCTGTCTAAGCTGAAACACGTCCGTCGCTGTGCAATGAGGCATCTAAATTAAGAAAGGACCCGAGTGCCTGTTCCTCTTTTCTTTGTAGCATTTTCTAACCGTGCACCGTGCACTTGTAGCCTCTTCATTTTGGAGTGTTGGTGTGCACTGTGGTCTCTACGTTTTGTTGCATGCAATGCAGTAAATGAGGTCCTGGTAGGATAGAAGACCACTTGTATCAGCAGAGTTGGAAACCACTGAATGAAGTTTGTTAAAGGGGCTGTAATTTATATGTTTTTGTAAATAAAAGTGTGTTGTTAAAAAAAAAGAAGAATCTGTACTAAAGAGCTGTAGAGACGGGGAGACCCCTGTTACTGAACAAACACTCTACTGCAAACTACTGCTATCAGAATATAGAGCTATCTAACACTTTGTTTTAATGAAAAACATATCACGTACACCCCCTTTAAATAGTACAAGTTGTATACCACCACATTGTGAGCTGTGTTTTGGTAAAAGAAATATGACCTCTCTTCCTCCAGGTGGTCCCAGACGGCCAGGGCCCCCAGCAGCAGTGTGTCTCCTCCAGAGTAGCAGCCGTGGGGCCTTACATCCAGTCATCCTCCAACGGTCCCCAGGGACCCCCGGTCCCGGCCCGCCACGAGGTCCTGGTGAAACCCGCCTACCCTGACGGGACGGCCACGCTGCCCATGCCAGAGTCCTCTATGAAGCCCCCTCCCAGACCGTTGAAACCAGCCTCAGGTACAGTACGACTGGCTGCCTGACTTAGAGCATGACCCATGTTGAAGCAGCATCAGGGTGTCAGGCTATGTGCTAGGACGGTGGTTCTCAACCCTGTGGGTCAATCATGTGGGGACCCCCACATCATTTGGGGGGGGGGGGGGGTCCCCAGATGACAGTGAAGCGACAATTTAAGGACTTTTAAGACCTTTTAATTCCCAAACAAAAGGAAGAAAGAAAGGAAAAAAGATCATCAAATGTAACCAACAAACTATACTATAAAAACTGGTCCAAAATGTAACTAATTGTCAAATAATATAAGAAAGAGGAAAACATTTTGAAAATAGCCGATCTACAAGCCCGGAAACGTCATTTGTTCCGTTCTTCTCTCCAGGGTTTCAAACATCCAAGGCCAGGCCGTCTGATTGGAGCAGCTCGTCGCTGGACTCCGGCGGGGGAGGTTACGGCCACGGCCACGCCTCCACTCTGCCCCGCATGACCAGCCTCAGCTGCCAGGACGCAGGTGAGGTGATCTTTGACCCCTGTGTTAGTGTCCTTGAGCAAGGCACTGAACCCATATAACTGCTCCTGATGAGCAGGCTGGGGCCTTGCATGTGTTACTAGTCAGGTAAGCCACGAGGCAGCTCCTTGCATGTGTGTGAATACAATACTAAGCGCTTTGGATAAAGGCGCTATATAAATGCACCATTTACCAGTGTTCAGATTTAATAATGTTGAACTCAATCAATCAATCAATCAATCAATCAATCAACCACTTTCAACCTGGCGTCTCTCTTTTGGTCATGTCATTTTCCGGGCTGACATTTTCCCAGACTTTCAAAAATAGCACAAATAGCTGATTTAGAGGCTCAGCTGTGTTTTTTTTAAAGATTGTGAAAGTATAAAATAGGGCTTAAGTGGTTATTCAATCAATCGAATAGTTGATCAATTAATCAATCAATTGACCAATCAATCAAACAAACAGCAATCAATTAACCAATCAATCAAACAAACAAACAAACAAACAAACAGCAATCAAACAAACAAACAGCAATCAATTAACCAAACAATCAGTCAGTCAGTTAATCTGTCAGCCAAGCAAACAATCAATCCATCTTTGTATTCAGCAGTGACGGACAAGCATGTGGGGTATGTGGTACATGCCACGGACCACTAGTGGTCCAGTGGAAATGTTATAAAATGTTTTTAAAAAAACGATATTGCACCTATGTTAAATGTATCAATAAGATGTTAAATAATATTTCACAAGTCCATCAAATTTAAGATAATTACTAATAGGTGTAGTGTGGGTAAAAAGCTGGTTGGTTTATAATTTGTATAGTATCTAAAGAACATGGAGTTGCATTAGATTTTATTTGTGCTAGTGACCCCTGCTGGTTGGTCTGCTCAGCATGGAGAACATGGAGTTGCATTAGATTTGATTCGTGTTTTGTTGTTACAGAGGCTGAGAAAGATGCCCCGCCCCCTGTTCCTGCACGGACCAATCACAACACTGACAACCACCTCAGGGACAGCCAGGTACTGTATATATAACACACCACTGAAGTGCATTAATCATTGTTAGCTATCGTTTTGGTACAGCCTATCTTGTTATGGTTCAGTTTGTCCTTCAGGCAGCTACAGTATAACTATGATCTCTGCCCTGTGCTCCAGGCAGAACTACCGTACCACTGACATGAGTGTTAATGTACCATGATATCATGTACATAAAGCATAACCACCTCCACCTAGAATATTGTCTCGACTTATCCATTGCTGATTGATCCAGAATTCCACGACAGTTCTTCTTCCTCAAATAATGTTACACACTGTAGTGCAATGGAAAAATGACTAGGCGTTTAAAATAATTCCCTCTGAAATAACATTAATATGAATCTTATCCTAAGTCAGAGGTTCTGAAACTATGGGTTAGAACCCCAAGTGTGGTCGTGGGAAAGTGGCGGCGGTGTCGCTCGTTGACAACTGAAAAAAGAAATAAATTGTCCTTCCCATTAAGTCTTTTTTGTTTGTTTTTTGAACAGCATAGCCTGTGAATACATTTATTTGTTGATGTTTTAATTTTTAATGATAACAATTTACGAATGTGTACAGAAAAGCTTTGCCATAGCTTTTAAACTATGTTAATAAGACACAGTATCAGCAGGAATCGCAGCTTTGCAAATGTATTGTCTAATAAATGTTAATTTTCAAGGCTACCAATGTATGCTTTAATTTTTAAATATGCTTTACTTCAACTTTTAAATAACATTATAAATCAAGTGTGGCGTCACCCATGATAGTCCCCATAAAATGGGGTCCTGCCCATAAAGAAAATAATTTAAAAAAAATATGTATATGCAGGGTTCCCACGGTCATGACATTCCTGGGAATATTTTGGAGTTAATAAAACATATTTAAAAAAAGTTTTCAGGCCTGGAAAAGGTTTGGAATGAATCAAATGTTTTTGGTTATTTAAATTATACATGGCTATTGATTTTGTTCATTAAAAAAAACATGTCCCATAACAATGCGTGAAAGTGCCGTCTAATGTATACAGGATGTCACGTAAAATAATAGATCTACATGCTAACAACATGTTGCACTCTGATACGTTGTTAGCTTGTAGATCTGTTATTTTTGTCACGCGATGCCTTCGCTCAAGTCTTGGGGCATTGATAGCACACTGAGCCTCATTATTGCAACATATGATTGCTATGATAAAATGGGGTAAAATACTTAGTTATGGAAATGTTAGGGTGAAAATGCATTGTTTTAAATGTGCGGGAACCCTGTATATAGTGGTTAATCCTCACTATCTTGGTCTTGTCTTCTTGCATCTCCTCCAGGTGTCAGGTAAAGGTCCGGTGAAGCCATCCAAAGCACCCGTTCCTCCCCCCATCCCCAGCAAACCCAAGCAGTTCTCCTCGCAGCAGGCCTTCAGCAAACCCCCTTACAGCACGGGAACCTTCCCGGGCAAGACCAATAAGCCGGCGGGTCTGGGCCCCCACCTGAGAGCCCCCCCGCCGCTCCCCGCCCACAGCCACACGCTGCCGCTGCCCCCCAAGCAGGACACGCCCCCGGCGGCCACCGTGCGACCTTTCACCCCCGACCCCGTGGAAGCCCCCCCCCAGCAGCAGCAGCCCCCTCCTCCGGTGCTCCAGAAGCCCCAGATGGTGGCGGCGTCCTCCATCTACTCCATGTACACCCAGCAGAGCACGCCCGGAAAGATCTACGCCCAGCCTGGACAGAGTACTCTGACACGCAGCCAGGGTAGAGGTAATACTACTAATAATACTACTAAAACTACTACTACTACGGGGCACGGTGGCGCTGTCGCCTCACAGCTAGAAGGTCCTGGGTTTCCATTCCTGCCGGGGATGCTGTGGGTGATGGGAGCGTGTTCTCTCCTCCGTGTCATCAGTGCCCATACCCTAGGTGGGGTTGGCGAAAGGGCCTTTATGTGTGGAGTTTGCATGTTCTCCCCGTGTCTCCTAGGGTAGGTACCCTCACAAAAAGTAGTAATCATGGTCTCTATACTGCCTCCCCCTGGCCAGCCGGGGCGCCTGATGGAGGGGAAAGGAACTGGTTGGAATAACGTGTTCCTTCCACGCGCTACGTCCTACCGGGGAAACTCCCCCCTTATAAGAAGGCTTGTTAGCTCTCATGCATTGAAGGAGTCATAAGCTCGGCTCTGGGCTCTCCCTAGGCTGGCAGAGGATAGAGAGTAGCGCCCAGGATTACTTAGACAATTGGCACTGGGTGAAAAAAATGGGGTTGCAAAATCGTAAAAAAAAGCTACTACTACTACTACACACAGCTTGGACAGAATACACTGACATGCAGCCTTAAAGGGGTAGTTCACCCCCCAAATAACTTTTTTTCTATTGATTACTCACCCCATGGAGCCTTGAATTCATGGATATTTATTTGTTTTTGTCGCATTCCTTCCTTTATTATTTGATTATAATAAATGTAGCCCCATTGATTCCGGTAGGAGACACAAATGCATTTGTGTCTCCTACCGGAATCAATGGGGACACATTTATTATAATCAAATTATTGGCTTAGGAATGTGACAAAAACAAAAAAATATCTATGAATTCAAGGCTCCAGATGGTCAGTAATCAATAGAATAGAAGTTATTTTGGGGGTGAACTACCCCTTTAAGCCTAGCGCTTTAATGGGGCCTGAAAAGTTGAGGCGACCTGACTCGAGCCTGACAAATATGTGACAAATTGAGCCCGACCCAAACCCAACAAAATAATCTTGTATGGGGGGGTCCCTGGCACAAAATATTTTCAGACGCTGGTCTGTAGCCAAATTCATATTCATTTGGGGGTCCTTGACATGACAATGTTTGAGAACTACTGTTCTACGAGTACTACTAACACTACTTCCTCCTCTCTCATGATAGTTTACGGGAAGCCGGTCCTCCCTCCCACAGGAGGGCAGCAGGCCGTCTCTTCAGACGGCTCCAGCGGGGTCTCTGTGGGTTCGTCTGCGGTCGACGGAGGCGAGGTAGAGCTGAGCTGCCTGCTGGCCCCGGGGCCCGGCGAGGGGGCGGGGGGGCCCCCCCCCCAGGGACCCGAGACGTCGGAGCGCGCGGCCCCTCGTCCCCTCAGCCCCACCAAGCTCCTCCCCTTCGTGTCCAACCCCCACCGGAACCCCGCGGACCCCATTGACCTGGAGGCCCTGCGCCGGAGGCTGCACCACGCCCCGCGGCCCCTGAAGAAGCGCAGCTCCATCACGGAGCCCGAGGGCCCCTCGGGGCCCAACATCCAGAAACTGCTCTACCAGAAGACCACCCTGGCCGCCATGGAGACCATCCCCGCGGATGTGGTCGCTATGACGACGACGGCAGCATCAGCATACCATGGTATCGTTTGTTTTGTTTTGACTCCTTCTTTTCAATTTCAGTTTAGTTTCTTCTTTTTTTTGGGGGTCTTTTTATGCCTTTATTTAGAGAGGGATAGGGAAAGTAGGCTGACAGGAAATGGGGAGAGAGATGGAGGGTGACACGCAGCAACGGTCGTCGAGAACGGGAGTCGAACTCGCGACACGTTGTCAGGCTGGCATTGCAGCCTAGGGTGCCTGGACCGGCACACTACGGCCCAGGCCATTATAACTTTTATTTAATGAATAAAAAGTAATTTTGTCCAATCTGTATGATAGAGTATGATAATACAATATAACTTCATTTGGGTGGTTGTGTATTTTGTCTCCCTGCTCTTCTATTGAGAAATGTAGATCGTGTCAAAGGTCTCACTTAGACACACAAGATCTGACCTGATGGTCAATATTCAATTTATCCCCTGAGCAAGCACTCCCCTGAGCAGCACTTGCGCAGGAAACCGGGTTCAAATCCGGGGTAGAAGAGGAAAGTTACATTACATGTGGGTTTGCTAGTTGGATTCAGTTTATTATAATTTGTTTTAAAAGACTTAGTTTTAGTTTAGTTTTTTTTTTTTTTGTGGTAGTTTTTAGGGGTAGTCATCGGCGAGACTCAACAAGCTCAGAACAATAGTGAAAATATTCTATCTACAAGCTCACAATGCGTTGCATGACACGTTATGGCTATTTTTTATTTTTTTTAAAGATTATGATAATCTTTGACACCAGGGCTTACAACTGACAAAAAATATTGGAAACGATAAGATTTCATGTCAATATATTTAGGCTTACATATGAAATATTGACAGTCTTAACTAAGGACATTTTCTCCATGATTTTAGTTTTGTAAGCACACAATACAGTTTCAGTTGTCATTTTCACGTAGTGTTTAGAATTTTATTTTATTTGTATTTATTTATTTTATTCTAGTTTTGGTTAATTCATTACTTTAAGTTAACTATAATAACCTTGCAGCGTACTACGATGGAACCCCAGAGGATGATGTGACAGAGCATTCCAGAAGGTCAGCCCCAGGCTCCGGTCTGAATCCCACAGACATGCACAACAACCAGAGGTGGGTAGAGTAGCCAGATAACTGTACTCAGGGCACTATACTAGTTAGGGGTGTAACGATACGTTTTAACAACGATTCGATACGTATCACGATACTTGGTTGTCGATACGATACATGAACGATACAGGTTAATTTAGAACGATACGATACGTTTCGATTCAGCGATTTAGTCGATACGATACATGAACGATACAGGACAGGTTAATTTAGAACGATACGATTCGATTCAATGATTTAAAATCGATATAGTAACTATTTATTTACCCAAAAATTCTGTGTGAAAAATAAATACCTGGATACTGGATATAAACCCCTCTTTCTCTTTTCTTCTTCTTAAAAGTACTTAGTATTGATATAATTGATTATTTGCATTGCAGAACGATTCGATACGATTATTTGCATTGCAAAACGATTCGATACGATTCAAAGTCAAACGATACGATATTTAGCTGTTTGCATATCGATATAGTAGATCGTTGAAAATTCAAAACGATGCATCGATGCAGTTACTGTATCGTTACGGGCCTAATACTAGTCGTAAATAGCCGTAAGTAAGTAAAACAAATAAGTAAAAAAAAATCTTCGCAAATTTGTATTAAATGAAAAGGGTGTTGCATTAAAACTACACTTAAAGTAAACTTCATTTAAAAAAGGTTTAAAGCTGAAGTAAATGCTAACAGAGTAAATCTTCTCTGTCGGGTGGAAACCTCATATGTCCAAAACTGTTACTTTTCAGGATTAAAATTCAAAAACAGCAAAAGTAGCCGATCCTCAGAGGCTCAAAACGCGTCGCGGTTCGAGCTTGTAGATCTGCTACTGTTGATGCTTTTGTGTGACGCTGTAGTGTGATCAAGTAGAGCGTTAATTTACGAAAAAACACAAAAAGTTAGAATATGGAGATAAGAGGTTTCTGCCCGACAACAACCGTAATGTAACTAATGACTGTACCCACCACTGTCGACAGCGGCCTGGCGCCCCCGCCCCTGCCCCCCCGCTCCCCCGTCCCTGACCCCGCCTCCTCGGGCCACGCCCTGCTGGAGGAGGAGGAGCTAGGGCAGGCGGGTCCTCCCTCCTCCCCGCCCGTCCATGAGTCTTACATGGAGGAGTACCCCCCGTACCCCCCTCCCCCTTACCCCAGCTGTGGAGACCAGGACCCCGGGGAGGACCCGGTCAGCATGAAGCCCCCTGAGGTCACCGGGCAGGTCACCCTGCCTCCTGTGAGTACTTTTCATTTGTCACATCACAGGATTATTACAGGCGTGAAGCAGTGGGTGACATTATTTTCTCTATCATTGTGTACAGTAGTGTTCCTATTGAGAAGAGAGAGGATAGAGGTAGGTAGATAGAACAGGTTAAATAAAACGCCCGCGGGGGAATTTCAGTCGCCCAGAGGCGACTTACAGAGTTACAGGTACAGAGTAAGGAAAGTACTGTCGTATACAGCAATTTAAAGGTAAGAAATAACGATAAGAAGCACAGTCAATACAGAACAACAGTATAGTATATATACACCTATTCAACTATCCTGCACTATGCAGAAAAAACAACAACACAAGGTAACAGTGTTTTCACCGTATCCGCCCAAAACAGATAAAGTGGCCATATATCAATACTGTATGTAATAGCAGGTACATTACATGATATTTAGAACATTAGCATCAAATGCAGGTTTGTACACTTTCATTTAGAGACATTAGCATCATAAGCAGGTGTGTACGTTATGTTTTAGAGACATTAGCATTATGCAGGTCTGGGGGAACTGATTCCATACTAAGCAAGTTTTTTCCTGAACCCCTCCACTACCACTCTACACATACCCCTACCTCCCATACTCCCTACCATCTTCCATACCAAGCAATTCCTACCTGAAAGCCCCCCCACCCTTAGATGTGGGATGTTCAGGTACGGATTTTAGTGTTTTTAATTTTTTTTAAACAACTCATGTTATTGGCGGTGTCTTGTGTTCTCTGTGTTCAGGGTAAAAGGACCAACCTGCGTAAGGTGGGCTCGGAGCGGATCGACCACGGCTTGCGGGTCAAGTTCAACCCCCTGGCTCTGCTGCTGGACTCGTCTCTGGAGGGAGAATACGACCTGGTCCAGAGAGTCATCTACGACGTGAGTCACATACGTCCCACTACATAACTACATAACAAAATTAAAAGAAATTAAACAAAAATAAAAATAAAACGATTCACAGGAGGCAGGCAGTGATCACCCCATGTGCACAGTGCACACGCCTGGATTACTGTAATGGTGTCCTGTTCGGGCTCCCCAATAAAACCCTGGACAGATTGCAGTATGTGCAAAATTCAGCTGTCAGAGTGCTCACCCGCACCAAACGCTGGCGGCACATCACCCCCACCCTCAAACACCTCCACTGGCTTCCGGTTAAGTTCCGCATCACATACAAACTACTCCTCCTCACCTATAAAGCTCTCCATGCCCTAGCCCCAGGGTACCTCTCGGACCTCCTCGACAATTACATCCCAGAGCGGGACCTGAGGTCTTCCGACTCGGGGCTTCTCACCACCCCTCGTAGCAACAGGCGGACCCTTGGCGATAGAGCTTTCAGCGTGGCAGCCCCTGACCTCTGGAACTCTCTCCAAATGGAGAATCGCCAGATGCCAACATTGGACTCCTTCAAGTCCGCACTGAAGAGACATCTATTTACCCAGGCTTTTGGCAATCATTTTTTTATTTTGTGTACTGTAAAGCGTCCTTGGGTTTCTGAAAGGCGCTATATAAATCCAAGTTATTATCATTATTATTATTATTATTAGTGTGGTTGCCCTAACAGGGCAACCAGACTATAGTAATCCTCGCACTTTATTATTATAGATAAACAATATTTCCAATCGCATCACAGCCCACAGTTTATTTTTCCCAATTTAGTGCCATATGTCAAAATGACCGGCTTCACCGGGAATCGTGTGCTTGTATTTTGCTAAGAGATTGGTTGCATAGTTTAATTGATATTGATTTATTAGTGCATTAAATTTCCCCATCCACTTTAATGAAAAAGTGAAAAAACTCGAATTCAAGTATTTTTTTCTCAAAAACCGTAAGAGCTAGAGTTACCAGATTTGGAGGGGAGGTTCATAATTTAGTCCGAAATTATTTAAAAAATAATTACACTAATCGGCCACATGGTGGCGCTATAACAGCCCCCTTTACGTTTTGGCCTATAACTCTTAAACCGTAGGTCGTAAAATCAGAATTTCCTTTACCGTAGATTCCTTGGGTCATGACGCAACTCCCCATATAGGCCACGCCCATTTGCGTCAGGATAGATTTTCCGCCATTTTGAATTCTCTTCAAAACACACTTTTAGCTCCTCCTCCCATATATTTTGTCCAAATTTCACGAAAATCGGTACACATGATCTCTGGACCCATGCGATAATCTGGACCGAAACAGAATTTTGATAGTCCATACCGTTCGTCCGTAAATGGCTTCCAAAGTTAGCGGGAGGGGCCCGTTTTAGAAAAAAGCCCACAAATCACGAACGAAACGTCCAGTCAATCCTAAATTTGAATCACATGTCAAGGGTGGTTTATTCAACAAATCCCCAAAAGCATTTCCACTTTGATCCATATGGGGCGCCACAAATGCTCAAAATGTAACCGTTTGATGCAAAAACCTTATTTTGGGGGGATCAATCCTCTCAAAATGAAACGCAAGTGATCTCAGGAGTTATGTGACAATGTAATTGGCGCAGCCTCCGACGGTATTCCTCCCAGCGTATTCCTCGAGTCCCGGCGGCATCGACCCGCGACTCGCGTCGGCGCAACCACACTCTGCAATTGCCCTGAATTGCGACGCGTCTAGTTATTATTATTATTAACATTACCTGAAATACCTGTGGCCTAATGTATACAAGACGTCACGTCACAAACATAATAGATCTACGCGCTAACAACTCTGTTGCACTGTGATACATTGTTAGATTTTAGATCTGTTCTTTTTGTCACGTGACGCCTTCAGTCAACTCTGTCATAGCACACAGGTAAGAGCCTCATTATTGCACCGTATGATTGCTGTAGCCCTGGAAATGGGGTAAAATGCTTTGGAAATGTTATGGAAAAGTTTTGAAAATGAATTGTTAAAAATGTGTGCAAAGATTTTCTGTTTACTAAAGAGCTGGACAGACGGGGAGACTCCTGTCCACGGAACAAACACTCTATATATAGCAATGATAACAATCAGAATATAGAGCTATTTAACTCTTAATTTAAACACTAATGTGTAAAGCATGACGTGACGTGTTGTGTCCACCAGGTGGCAGACCCCAGCATGCCCAACGATGAGGGCATCACAGCGCTGCACAACGCAGTGTGTGCTGGACACACCGAGATCGTCAAGTTCCTCGTCCAGTTCGGAGTCAACGTGAACGCAGCCGACAGCGATGGCTGGTCAGTGGGCTGTGTGTGTGTTTGCGTGTGGGTGTGCGCGTGGGTGGGTGTGCGCGTGCGTGTGTGTGTGCGTGTGTGTGTGCACGTGTGTGTGCACGTGTGTGTGCACGCGTGTGTGTGTGTGTGCGTGTGTGTGTGGAGCACTGTTTCCCAAACAAATCATGTTTGGGTCGTGGACACATTTTTCGTTTCCTACACATAAAAAAATAGTATTATTTCAAAAGATTTTTTAAAGTTTAAACAAAAAAAAGGCACAACTTTTCATCAATTAAAAACAACTCCAACATTTTTCAAAAGTATTAAAAAAAATCTAATAATTTCCATAAATAAATAAAAACAACGTTCAAGAAGCAATGAAAATAGCAGATATACAAGCTCGCAACAGTGGGTCCCCAGAGGAACATTTTTTAAAACACTTAAACTCTATTTTATTATTCGGATATTCGAAAAACAGCTGATCTACAAGCCCACGAGGTGTCGCGATGCGCCACCGTGTGATCTTGTAGATCAGCTATTTTTTTTAACAAAAAAGAACCTCCGACAAAATCATCTTGACAAATCTTCTCTTATGGGGGTCCCTAGCACAGAATATTTTCAGACGGGGGTCCTCCAATAAATACATGAAAATGTTTGAGAACAACTGGTGTAGAGAGACAGACAGACAGACAGACAGACAGACAGACAGACAGACAGACAGACAGACAGATGAATGTCTCTCTCTCTTCTTGCAGGACTCCGCTGCACTGCGCCGCCTCCTGTAACAACGTGCAGGTGTGTAAGTTCCTGGTGGAGTCGGGCGCGGCGGTGTTCGCCACCACCTACAGCGACATGCAGACCGCCGCCGACAAGTGTGAGGAGATGGAGGACGGCTACGCCCAGTGCTCCCAGTTCCTCTACGGTGAGTTACAGCTAGAGTTCTTAAAGGTTCGATGACATTCATTTTCACTTTTTTAATTTGTTATGTTTTTTTTGGGGGTTTTATGACCTCAATTACACCCAAAAAATCTGAACTTTGAACATTCAGTGGATTTTCTGTGGTCTGGGGTTTTCTGAATAATTAGGCTGAAAAGTAATCTGAGCTTGGCCCTTCGACAGTGAGGTCACAGTCGATTAATCCCGCCCACTCTCCTCCTCGCCCCTCCCCTCCCCTATCCTTTCCTTTGGGGGGGGCGGAGCAGAGGCGATGATTGACAGGCAAAATCCCTCACCAGCGACACCCGCAGGCAAAGATTTCTTTTTTCATTGCAGTTGAAAAGGCTTTAGAAATGTGAGACAAAAACACCTACAGTGAATCACTGGAGTGTAATTTTCAGTTAAAACTTTTTGTACATGTTTGAAGGACCAGGACAAAGACTCTGAATGTGGTGTAAACATGAATGTCATGATACCTTTAAATTCTGCCCGAAAGCGACCCGACCCGACGTTTTTGAGCCGGGCCCAAAATCTATGCTAATTAGTCTGTCCGGGCCAAGCCTCGGGTTCCGTGGAGAATTTCGACTGCCCCTAGCGGCCTGACGGTACGGCCGATGGAAATGGCAGTGATCTGGCTACATTTAACACAAACAGACCTGAAATTATTTTAATTTTTTTACTTATAATATTCAGTGCAACTGTAATGATGATCATTATATGAAGGAAACCATGCTTGTATATGGTATGTGTTACAATTCACAGCTATTAAGAGAGAATAATACAAATAAAACACATAGTATGTGTTACACAGAACTTTATCACAGTATGAGACCGAACGTGGTCGAGGGAGAGGAGGGAGAGGAGGGAGAGGAGGGTGGGGGCGAGGAGGAGGAGGTCTGAAGCCACTGTCTCTGCTACTGTGGCTGCAACCCGATCTCCAGAGATTACCGTAACATTGCACGGAACGAGTGCACTTCATTCCGTGGATAGCCGCCTCGGAACTCCCGAATTGCGTGCATATGTACGGCGCTCCCTTTGTGACAAAACCATTTCGGAGGCGCGCAGTCACAGGCGAACTGTCACCCCGTGAAGGACCACCGAGGGAGCTAAGGCGACCGAGTTGCCGTCCTGAACGGTGGGACGTTCGCCTGTGCCTACTCAGCGCCGTTTGAGTTATGTACCGATAGGCACAGAATCGTAATTTTTTTTGTGGGGACTGCTCTGCTTCCGGGTTTTTCCGGGTTGCGACTGGTTACGCCCACCGTGGGACTCGCCGTACATATGCACGCAATTCGGGAGTTCCGAGGCGGCTATCCACGGAATGAAGTGCACTCGTTCCGTGCAATGTTACGGTAATAGGCTGGTGACAGAGACACTGAAGACAGTTTGTAGATTAGAAACCCCACCCCGCTCTCTCTCTCTCTCTCTCTCTCTCTCACTCTCTCTCTCTCTCTCTCTCTCTCTCTCTCTCTCTCTCTCTCTCTCTCTCTCTCTCACTCACTCACTCACTCACTCACTCACTCACTCACTCACTCACTCACTCACTCACTCACTCACTCACTCACTCACTCTCAGAGTGCTGCTGTCTCTCTGTCTATTTGTGTTGTGGCTGCATGCTTCATGATGCACATCATGTATCTGTGTGTGGAGGAAGCACGTATATGTGTACTCGCATTATAATTAACCACACTCTCCATTTGCGTGTGTGTGTGTGTGTACATTGTGTTTGTCGCTGTGTGCGTCTATGTAGGCCTATGTCTAAGTATTAAAGCTTCTTTAATCAATGGGATCAATGACACTGCGATGTACTGTTGTCTGACTGGTTAAATCATTTAGATCATATATAATAATATTATTAGTGTGCACTAGTCAATATGTTTACTTCATAAACGCTACATATAGCATTGCTCTGAACCGTGTTAATTCAGATCAATGCAAGAAAATAAAAAGTGCCACTTCAAAGGCAGATCAAAAGGTGAAACAGTGCCTCAAAGTAAGTGTCATTCACTGGAGGAGAGGAGACTGATAACAACAATACATGTATCATAATAACATTACTGAACATTTATCGTAAAAATAAACAATGCAACTGCTAGAGATGTTTTTCTGAGAAATGTATCAGTCCTTTCATTCATAATGATTTACACCAGCAGGAAAAAAGTACATTGAACTGAAGATGCATTTATATTTCATATATAAAGTAGCACATTATTATCTGATCTTAACACATTGATTGCCAAGATCGCATCGATGCGTTCTTTCAAATCCATCGCTTGCGTGCCAGCAATTCAAAAGAACGCATTGATGCGTTCTTTTGAATTTTCATTGTTTAATCTGTGATCGCACGGCCAGGGGCGGACTTACCATTGGGCTAGGGTGGGCTGCAGCCCACGGGCCTCCAACTGGGGGGGCCTCCAGAACCGCGAAAAAAACGGACCCAATCCGCCCAGAACCGCGGAAAAAAAAATGCGCATGCACGCACGAAAATTTCGTTTTCCACTTACGTCACACTCACCCGGAGCCGGATGTAAAATCATTTCCGGGTCACATTGTTTTTCTCCGGTCATTTTCGGCCAGAATAGGGAAAAACACATTTTTTCACACGGTATAAAAAACGAACGGACAGCTCAACTTCTATTTTCTTTGGTCCGGGTGACTAACAGTCATCGTCGTAGTGTATCACATCGTTTTCAGGCCGATCAGCGGATCAGGGATTGTCGAAAACATAACATCCTGTGAATGACCGGATATGACGTGGGCCTGTTTGGGAGGGGGCGAGCGAGGTGATCAATGTGTAGATTTGCTGCTCTCTACTGGTGGAACTGTCGTATGTGCTTAACACCACAATCAGAGAATTTATTTGAATGAAAAAATAAAAAATTAAAAAATTAAAAAACACGCAAATTGCTGGCACAGGGGTGAGTACATTATGAATAAACTCAATGTGTTAAGCAGAAAACACCAAACACTGAAACGTTAATGTTGTAATAACATTTTATTCGACTCATTCGAACAGACTTTTACACTGATTCTAAGAACAATTATCTAATCACTTTTGTCTGTGGTTTTCCAGAAAAACTAAATCTAAAATATCATTACAACGACCTACAATTATTTATTTCCCCCCATTTTTGGACTGTCACTGGCATAAAGCACAAGTTCAGCACAATAAATAAACTTAAACATTGATTTCTCTAAGTATCCACAACAAATCATCATGCTAGACTGCAGCGGTAGAGAGAGACAGCAGAGAGAACGGCCTGAGATCAGCTGTCATACAAATATATACTTTATGCTAATGCTAGTGGGTGAGAATAATTGTATTTCTATTTTATTTTTCTTCCCCAAATCATCTCGCTGTATTGGACACCCACATAACTAGTAACACATTGTACCAATACACCACATACTGTAACTAATACATTGTACCAATACACCACATAACTAATACATTGTGAAAATGATGATGACGCCACAAAATAATAATAATAATACCAGTGCATGCAATTTATATAGCACTTTTCAAAATATTCAAAGTCGCTTTACAAAACAAAACAAAACAACAAAAACAAACGTTATTATTAGGGGGAAAAGGACTAGTTTAAAAGGTTAAAAACGGGGAATTTGAATTATAGGTAGGGAAGAATGTGAGTCTGAAAAGGTGGAGTTTGAGTGTGGTTTTAAACGTGGAGAGGGTGGGGGCAGCTTTGATGTGAGCTGGGAGTGAGTTCCATAGGGAGTGAGTTCCATAGGGAGTGAGTTCCATAGGGAGTGAGTTCCATAGTGAGGGGGCCGGCAACTGAGAAAGCCCTGTTACCCAGGTTAGTTTCTTTGTGTTGGGGATGTCCAGGAGGTTGGCATCACCAGACCTGAGGGAGCGGGAAGGGGCGTGGCATTGGAGGAGTTAGGAGAGGTAGCGGGTAGCCTGGTTGTTGTTGTAGGTGGTGATCAGCAGTGGTGTAAAGTAACTAAGTACATTTACTCAAGTACTGTACTTCAGTGCACTTTTGAGGATTTTATTACTTTACTGGAGTGTAATTGTCAATACTTTTACTTTTACTCCACTACATCTCAGAGGTAAATATTATACTTTTTACTCCACTACAATAATTTGAAAACTTGAGTTACTAGTTACTTTGAAGATTTTGAATATAATTACAAAACATGAATTAACCACTTCAACCCTATATATACTTTGGCTGTTTGAAAATAGACGATCTACAAGCTCACAACGGGTCGCGATGCGACCCGTTGTGAGCTTGTAGATCTGTCATTTTGAAAAGACTTACATACATTTTGAAAACTTGGGACATTCTGCACAAGGAGTTTACTTTTAGTACTTTAAGTACCACTTTGATGACAATACTTTTGTACTTTTATTCAAGTAAAGTTTGAATACCGAACTTTTACTTGTAACAGAATATTTTTACATTTTGGTATTGATACTTTTACTTAAGTAAAAATGTTTACTACTTCTTCCATCGCTGTTGATCAATATCTTTAAATCCCTTTTGCTTTTGACTGTCAGCCAGTGAAGACACAGATCCAGTGCATAGTTTCAGAGCATGGTAAATCGTTCCATCCTCTTTTAGGCCCAACCCCATTATGAAACACAGCACAGTTTTCTCCTTCTCTGCCATTAGGCTCACCAGAACGCCAGTTCCTGTAGAAGTAGGAACATTTACTTCATTACAATACATTCACAAGGATGGACACTTAATCTTTGATTGTTTTTCCTTCTCATTTGAGGTCAACACGTATGTTGTGACAATTTGGTAGGTTTGTATTTTATTATAACATTTAATACCATTTAGAAATTAAATATTTGGAAAATAATATGTGGGAATATGTGGAATGCAGTTAACTCATTGAGTGCCATTAACGTGTTTCACGTGTTTTAGCGCTATGGTGCAACGTGCCATTAACGTGTTTCACGTGTTTTAGTGCTATGGTGCAACGTGCCATTAACGTGTTTCACGTGTTTTTGAAAAAAAAAGGAAAAAAAAAAAAGTTCTTCCTGAACCCAAGATATCATTATCTGAAGATTTGCTGCTCCATCCACTCCTTGTTTAACTTATAACTGAAAAAGGCTGTATCTCGCTTCCTAAGCACTTTTGTTTTACTAAATTTTAAAATATTGTTCTGTGTCTGCCATTATTGGCAGACCATGATGTTGCATTGCATTTTTACGCTGATATAGTTGGATTTGGACATGATTTATGACTTTAATTGAAAACCCTTAATGTGTGTGTGTGTGTGTGTGCGTGTGCGTGTGTGCGCGCGTGTGTGTATGTGTGTACATCAGGCGTGCAGGAGAAGATGGGGGTGATGAACCGTGGGGTGGTGTACGCTCTGTGGGACTACGAGGCGGACGGCGAGGAAGACGAGCTGGGCTTCCTGGAGGGAGACTGCATGACGGTGCTGAGGAGAGAGGACCAGCTGGAGACAGACTGGTGGTGGGCCCGCTGCGGGGACCAGGAGGGCTACATCCCTCGCAACCTGCTGGGGGTGAGACACACGCACGCACACACACACACACACACACACACACACTGACATTAAAATGCACCCTAGCTCAGTGATTCTCAAATTTTTTTTTTTTTTTGGACTCCAAGTTTGATATGTATTAGACTAGTCACTAGTGGTTCGCAAACTTTTTAGCCCGAGACACAAAAGAGAAATTGTCTCCCTGGGACCCAAACTGGTAAAAAAATCACAGATCTACAAGCTCACAACGCGTTGTTGTGAGCTTGTAGATCGGCTATTTTCACTTCTTCTT
The DNA here is from genome assembly GCF_963280865.1 of Gymnoscopelus braueri. Lineage (NCBI taxonomy): Eukaryota > Metazoa > Chordata > Actinopteri > Myctophiformes > Myctophidae > Gymnoscopelus > Gymnoscopelus braueri. Next base: position 8,325,010 of record NC_137604.1, read on the forward strand.
AGAAGTTACATTTGTGGAATATCTGGAATTTCTTTAAATTTTTATTTTAATAATTTACTTTATTTATTAAATTATTTAGTAAAATATTTGAATTTCTTTCTAACTGAAAATATTTATATTTTCTGAAAGTCTTTTTAAGTAATGATCATTTTAAAAAGAAACAAACATATTTCTCGTGACCCACAAATGTTTTTTTTTTATTGATTTAATATTTTACAGGGGACTGTTTGGGAAACAGTGTATTAGGCCACAGACCCCCACCACCTCGGGGTGCAATAGTCTGTGCTTTGCTTTCAAAGACTGAATGAGGAACTTTTCATGTTGTGAAAAGGTTTGGGAAAATGGGAATGGGAAAAGAATAGATGTTTCTCTTCAGTACACTTGTTTCATTCACAGCTGTTTTCACTGGTTGCACAATTCACATCTGTTTTGTTGTAATCAGATTTGAAGATGCTCTCAGAATGCTGTTATTCAACAGCGTTATGTCATTAGAACGTGTTTTAGAGAGTGTTTACGTTGAGACGTGTAGCTCCACATTAATGCTGTGGTTTCTATGTCATTAACAGCTTTATCTGAGGATCAGACCCCGACAGAGGAGCCTGGCTTAATCTCAGAGAACCCTTCTCCCATCACACACACACACACACACACACACACACACACACACACACACACACACACACACACACACACACACACACACACACACACACACACACACACACACACACACACACACACACACGCACACTCTTCTGGGCAGAGCAGGCGAGGAGATGTGGAGCTTCTAACATAAGTAGGATCTTTGGACACAGAATATTTAGATACAGTTATTGAAAGCGATATTTTCCAGACCATCTGCTTTGGTAGAACGTTGTTGTTCATCCAGACCTCTATCTGACGTCTGAACTCACCGTGTTCTGTAGAAGAGACAGAAAGGAGCACAGTAACACTGCTGCTGGAAGCACAATACCTTCTACACGTTGTGTACAGCACATCCATCCATGTACCTTCTGTTCAAATGCTTTTCAATATAAAAACTAAATAAAACACTTGTTTTGTTTTTCATTTTTATACATTTCGCCCCCTATTTCTTCATTCATTTTTGACTAGAAATTGGAAAATGAGTCGTTATCCTTTTTTTTTCCTATTTGGGTTTTGGAAACGACTATTTATTATTATTTATTATTATTTTATATTGAAAGTGATTGAACAGAAGGTACACAGATCTGCATCCATGTTGATAACCTGCAAGTGAAACCATCTCAGACTGGAAATGCGCACAAAAGACAAAGACAAAAGACTCTTGTTTCGTTTTAGTTTGATGCTTTTGTCTGGAATAAACCTGAATTCTCTGTTAAACACTCTATTCTGCGTTGGTTCACATAGACCAGCTTCTATTAGCTACAAAAACACACAAACCTGTGTGTGTCAACCAGTGGGACTGGACCCAGAAATGGGGCGTGAGATGTTCTGACAGGGTCAAGAGTTTTCTATTGGATCCTGACTCAATGGGCAATAATATATTGTTATCGGACAGAAACCTTGTATCTCCATTTTTCAACTTTTAGTAAATCAATGCTTATCTTCATCATACAAGAGTGTCAACAAAAAGTTGCAAATACAATTGCCGATCCACAAGCTGACAATGTGTCACATTGCAATGTGTTGAGAGCTTGCAGATCTGCTATTTTCACTATTTCTGACATTGTTTTAAGTGAAAGTGCAAGTGATTATATGTCTGTGGGTTTTATAAATATTTAACCAATGAAAAGCTTGTGGCTAAATAACTACACTGGATGCATTGGAACGCAGGTTTTTTTTCTTTTTACTTTCTTGGACATACAAGGTTTCTACCCGACAGCGATGATATTCTGGTCCTGATTTCTAACATGAAACCAGCTTATAACCCCTGAAATAAACCCTGAATACTGGAATGTACTGGAATACAGCACAGAGTAGAAACCAATAGAGCGACAACTGACCTGGATTAGTGTGACAACACTGATCATACACATCTATGATGCCAGCATTGTGTTTGTGTGTGATGTGGTCGTGAGCTGCACTTCATTGTGACTTTGGTCTTAGCTGTGATTTCACACAGCTTTGTTGAAGTGGTCGGTCATTATGTCAAGAAACAGAAAATTAATGAATGCCTATTATCTGAGATATTATATAACTGATATCGTTGCTGTTGGGCAGAAACCTTGTAATCTCCATACAGTATTTCATTTATGTTTTTTTCATAAATTAATGTCCTACTTCATCATACAAGAGTGTCGCCAAAAAGTTGTGGAAATAGACGATCTACAAGCTCACAACACCTTGCAATGCGAGGCGTTGTGAGCTTGTAGATCGGCTATTTTCACTATTATTTTATTTTTGTAATGACAATAATAAAACAGGAATGTTTTTGGACACAGGTTTTCACCCTACAGCGACGATATATCATCTATCTATAAATCTAATCTATTCTAATTCTACATCACTGCATTACACAGGTGGGGAGTTGAAGTTGTATCTCTGTTGGTTTCTACTGTGTGAAGGTACCTTCTCCACCTCTCTGATGGAGCAAAGGTTTCTGTTGTGTCATGTCATAAGAGTTGGTGTGGGCTATACAGTCCTCACCCTCGCATCGCATCACATCGTATTCCACCTACCAGTACGTCTGAAGACATCTAAACGTACAGGCTTAAAACGGCAGAGAGAACGTCCGCTTAACAAACCCAACAACCGCTGCTTTTTAAAACCAACCCTGATACCGCCCCAATACGAAGGACCCTCCTAAACTCTTTGCATTGGTTCTGCAATGCAGGTTGTTTTTAAATCTCTGAACTGTTTCCACACAGTTTTAGTCCCTATCTTTGAATGTATATGTCACCAGGCGTGTCGGAAGGCGGAGAGCTCGGATACGTCTCTCTATGCGAGACTAAAGGCCTTTACTGTATGTACACAGTCTGGTGCATTAGGATTCAGAACGGCTCTGGTACCGAAGCTGTGTGTGAACCGTATCCTGAACATTAAGATGCAAGCTAGTTTCTCTCGAGTCATACTGTTGGCTCACACAGTGTTCAAATGCTTCCAGCTAACAGTCTGCACATCGGAAGCAATTAAAATGGGGTATGGCAAGGTATGGCAGGTGCCATACCTTAGCTCCAGGGGGAAAAAAATGAAAAATATACATATTTAAAAAAAGAAATCATGAATGATGCAGCCTAATGCAGGTGTAAGACCATTGTGTTTGTATTGTGTTATAGGTATAATGCATAGTTTTCTATGCATGTTGGGGGTTAAAATGAGGGCCATTTTAACCCCCAGCTTTGCCGCACGCCCAGGACAGGTGTCCCTCATTTTAATCTCTGGGAGTTGGCAACCCTAACCTTGCCATACCTTAGCTTTTACTGAACTGACGCCACTGCCATCCCCCCCAATTCTGTTTCACATGTGCTGTAACATAAACAAACCTACTGTGAATCAAATTAGTCAAAGCCATCTAGCTTGCCGCTTAGCAGAAATGGAATTTCAAAAATGTTAAATACATTTTAAAATATATTTACATGAACATGCAAAGTTCGGAAATTAGCTGATGACAGCGAACTGATGCAACTTTCACGAGGCGTATAGTTACAGACTCTGTATCATTCAAAGACTGTGATGGAGGTGTTTGGCTTGAGAGACTTGATGCAAGTGGATCCGGCAGATATACACATCTGGTCTATTTCTGCCGCTTGTGTCTTAATGCATTTGTATGGGATGCAGCACATGCACGGCTTCTGTGCCGGAGCTGTTCTGCATCGTAATGCATCTGGTGTTCGTTCTCCTTGAGGCTGTAATAGGTTTGTTGCTTTGCTTTTATCTGAGCTGGTTGTCTTAACTTTAGATTTGTTCGACTGCATTTAAAAAACAATAATAACAATAACAATAACAAGCACAAACATGTTTAGCCACCCATTAAAACTGGGAAAGCATCTGTGTCATTTTAGATTTTAGCGTTGGCTATTCAGAAAATAGCAGATCTACACGCTCACAGCGCGTCACCTCGTGCGAGCTTGTAGATCGACTATTTTTGAACATTTTCGAAAAATCTTGAAAGTGTGAGAAGGACTGATTTAGAAGGCATTTGTAGAATCGGCCTCAGGTCTTATGTGAAATCTGACTTTAGACACAGATCCATGTTCTTATGGCAGTTTAATCATCAATACAGGTTTATATGATCTTATCCAGTCTGACTAATGGATGAAAGGTTGTAAGCATTACTGTAGCGTTTGTTTGAACAAGAAGCAGAAGGGTGGCTGGTTAAGTTAACTATACAGTTTATAAGGATGAACCAAAGGTGAGACTGAGACGCATCACAGGAATGTGAAGCAAATCGCCTTTCAAATGAGTTAAGGTCCTTACACACCGGGGCGATTTTTTTCATGCGAATAATAAAAAATTTTTTTTAAAACCTTATAAAGTCAATGCAAGCTTCCACACCAGTTTCGCGGAGCGAAAAAAAGCGTCTTTTAATTATTCGGAACGAGTCCGAATTTTGCGTATATTCGTATATTCGCCGGTGTGTAACCGCCTTTACTGTTATATTAACAACTTTAAGGTACACATTCATGGCAGAAACCCTGCTCCTCTGGTTAAAACAAACACAGCTTTCTAAATGCTTCTTAATGTAAGATGACTGAGTTTCTGAGCTGTTTCAGTTTGGATTTGACGCTCTGTGATGTGATGCTGTTGCTTTTCGCTGCCTTTGCTGTTCTTCTTCTAGTGTATTTTTAAAGAACCTGGGTGTGCCTGTGTGTCTGCTGTTGAAAAGGTAACATGGAGAAAATGTTCTTGCTTTACTTCAGAATTGTGAAAATAAACAATGAAAAGCTGTGACAATAAACAATGAATGTCATAACCGCACAAACCTGAAATGCCAATCCCTGTCTGCAACAAAATATGCTGTTTAGCCTTCATATGAATTAAGACAAAATGTGATGGCCACCATTTTTATGAGTGGAGCCTATCTTTCATAAT